>NC_056735.1:1631630007-1631692421 GCF_019279795.1 Protopterus annectens | reverse complement strand
TCTCTCTTAATTACTGCTTTGCCTTTTGGGCTGCAGTGGCAGCAGTCCACGTGCAGCATCTTTCACGGAAGACCATATTTCTGTGAGTCACCTCAGCCAAGTATGGTGTCTAAATTTATTTTTACATTTTAAGACTAGGCCAAGGGGCTCTTTTCTGGGGGGACTCTAGGTAGTAGTCTTGCTGGCTAGGGTAATTGTACACATGGAACCAGGGAAATTTTCTTGCTGTTGAGTTGCTAGGTAGTGCAGGAGGGCAGATACTGCAGCAAGAAAGAGTTGCAAGATGAAGATAAGGGAGAGTAACAGTGAAATGGATCAAGGAAGTATGGAAAGTGTGATTGCTGATTAAGTAGTCATGGTGATGACAGCAGGAAGGAGGTTTACATACCAAGGCATTGCTGAATGTAAAGAACCAAAGGTTGATCCCGAAAATGGCAGTGCTTTAAAAGAGTGACATGGTGGAAATAGTTTGCTATGGAAGCAGAGGAGAACATTCTCATGAAATAAGAAGAAAGGCCAGACTATCTGGTGCATGTTCAGCTAGTGGAACAACTAGATTTAAGATCATGCACTGTTGACAGGATTTCAGCAGGAAATTGAAGGATTAACTTTTGAAGAAATATTAAAAAAATAGAAAATCACAACATCCAGATTGGAAAGACTGAAACAAGCAAGAAAACCACAGGAAGAAAGACGGGATGAAAGAAAATATCCAGTGATACTAATTAAGATTCAAATTAACAAAATGGATATCAAGTGCTTCCCAGTATAATTTACCCCAGTGGTTTAAACTGCATTGTATCAGTGTGCTGATATCTCTGGGGACAGGATTTCTGTGAGGTAACTTGAATCTTTTGCTCTGCTGGGGACATTTGCATGTAGTGGAAAAGAAGACTTCAAGGAAATTACATTTTTCTTCATTTAGCACTGTAGCTGGGGGAAAAAATGACTGCAGTTTAGAACTAACATTGAAGAGATTGAAATGAGAACATTCTAATTGAGTGCAAGTGTGCTTAACATTGTTCATTATGCAAGAAGTTTATTGTTGGGATGGGGGTTAAGTTTTGAGAAGTGTGTGTAAAGAGAAAGTTAAATCTGTTTAAGATGTCATTAATGTGAATGGAAACTAGTATGTATTGTAAGATACTGGGAGCCGCCGAAAGCAAGCTTTTATTATGGTGTTTAAGATCATTTACTGCTGTGATACAAAAAGAAAAGATGCAGTCAGTGTGGGGAAGCAGGTCATATAGTTAGGAATTGTTAACCTAAGTGTAAGAAATGTAATAGTTTGGATCATTGTTTGTTAGATTGTTCATATAGGAAGAGATGCTAGGGGATGAAACACTTCAGATTAAACGGTCTGAGCAAGATTGTGTAGCTATGGATGATGGGGCAATCAGGAAGAGAATGAAGCAGTGGTTGTTGAAGATAAAGAATATTTAAACAAAAAAAATTGGAAGTACAGATACATCAGTTTGATATAACTAGGTAGTGATAAGGAGAATACTTGAGATTTTAAAAAAAGAGCAGGTAAAAGTAAATCCATTGGGGAAGAGTCGGAAGGAAAAACGTAACCACAAAGGTGTAAAATATGAACATGATTTCCCAGTTTTAGCAAATCTAAACAGTTTTAGAAGTTAAAGGCTTGATAGTAATAGAATGGTATAAAAAAAGTAAACGTGGACACTGCATTTACAAAATGCATTAGAAGAGAGATAAGAAAATCAGTCTGTATGGGGAAAAAATATTTGGTCAGGAAATATGCTCAGACACAACACTTAGGATAAAAAGTGAAGTAAGACTTTTGCACAGTTATACTAGGGACATTGGTAGTATGTGATGAAGGCAAGAGAGTTGTAAGACTGTTTATGCATATAGGAATATGATGTAGAAGTGTGTGGTGGTGAATGTCAGTTACAAAACTAGCAATTGTAACTTGATGAAAGAAAACAAAGGTAAGATGCAAGTTATTAGAGAAGTTGTTGGTTTAATGTTTGGAGGAAAAAAACTACTTATCAGATGTATACTGCAAAAATATTCATCTTTTGTTATAAAACAATGGGAGGTGTGAAGTTTGCAGAATTTTCTGACCATTTTGCAAGTTTGGGTTTTAGTGGGTGAAAATGGGAACTTTATCTGCTTGTCAACCTTTTTATTCCTTTACATATACTTAAACAAAAATAAATTGTGGTATGAGCGTATGACAATGGTAGAAAATGAAAATTGGACTTGATCGGTTGAATGTAAAAATCTAAAAAGATTAATTTAAATGTTAAAATAAAACAAAAGAATAAAAAAACTGCAGAAATTTTAAGTAAAATTGAAGTTGAAAACGGAAATAAGTTAAATTGAGAATGTTTAACGTTTAGACATTTTTAAAGGAAAACTGAGTAAGAGGAGGGAAATCTATGAAAGTTGTAATGCAGAAAAAAAGTTAGTGTATGTTGCAAAGTAGAAATTATGAAGGATAGAAAATTGAGAAGTAGAAAGAGAAATAGGTGCAAGACGAAAGTTAGGAAAATAGATTGGGTTAAAAGATAAAGGCAAAAAAATTACAAGACATAGTAAGGAAAGAAAAACTGTCACCCGATCCAAGTATGGACTAGGATATTATTTTTGCAATGATAGAAGTGAAGATGAAAATAGTATTCTGCCATATATTAAGTAAATCATTGAGAGGGAATAAAAAAATGTGATGGTGTGCTAAAATTCATATTAAAATTACAAAATTGATATAAACAGTTTGAGACCAGTAACATTAGGAAGCACATTACAAAACGTTTGAGACTTTTGCAAAAAAGAATGCAGAAGGTGCTGGGCCAGGTATTGTATGATGGTGCTTAGTGTTACTAAGAAGTAAGAGAGGTTAATGATGGTTAAAACGTTTAAATTTCATGCTAGTAGGAAATGAGGTAAAAATAGTAACATGTTTTCAAAAGCTTTTTTTACAGGGTTAGACTGGATACAGTGTAGAAAATACAAGTATGATATAGGTGAAACAGTAAAAATAATTGAAATGCCATGAGAATTCTGGGTTAAAAGTGATGGTAGGTGTTTTGCTTGGGGAAAAAATCATGGGAGTAAAACAAAGTTGCCACCCCCTGTTTATGCGCCTGTTTGTTTTGGTAATGAAATTTGTAAATCACACTAATTTAGGTTAAAATGCAGCATGAGAGACTGAAAATTAAGTACCAAATGTGCTTTTGTCATATGCAGTGGACTGTTGCAGTTGAAAGAAGGTATGGATGGAATAAGAATTTAGATGCTATCAAAAACTATCAAATAAATTGGGATTGCAGTTAAACAGGTAGGTTAAGCATTTTCCTCAAATTGTGTCATCAGCACAGTTACTGTCACCAGGAGTAATATGTAATTTACCATGGGATGAATAAGGCCAATCCAAGACCAAATGGGGTCAGTTAATTTAACCACTAAAAGAAAAATTGGCTTGGGTTAAAATGGCCCGCAAGGGCGGCTAGCCTGGTACATATCTGTGAACCCTGGGTAAGGAAAATAAGTGGAATGTATTATGAGAGATATTTGCTAAGAAATTTTGATGAATGTGTAAGAGTAACAGTACAGTATGAAGAATAACTGGAAGTAGTAAGGAAGTTGATGGCATGGTGGAAAAAGTTTACTCTCGTACACACACACACACACACACACACACATATATATATATATATATATATATATATATATATATATATATATATATATAATATATATGAATAGTGTATTTAGGTGAAGTTTGTGCAGAGCTGAATTGAAAAGTTTTTTTTGTAAAACTGGGTGAGGATTAAGCTCTGAGAAGTGGTATAATTTATAAGAGAAAAGGAGAGTTAAATTAGAAAAGCTGTGTTTTCATGCATTTATGCATTGCTCGTGATAACTAAAAGTTAATGAAACAGGAAAATATTTTGTTGAAACTGAATTATGACTGGAGCAGCGAAAAAAGTATAAATGTACCTTAAATATATGAATGAAATATTTATGGAAAATATTGAAACTTTGAGAAAATGGAAAAAATGAATTTTATGTATTCATAAAAGGAATTATTGAAAAATGTTAGCTATACACGAAAGATTTTTTATTTTGAAATAACTGATTTTTTTGTGGAGTTTATTACTGGAATGTTACCTGTAAAAAGCAATGTATAGTGTTGGAAGAGAGGATGTAAAGAAGGTAATGTAGATGAAACCACAGAATTTTTTTCTAAATTTTACAAGTAATACATTTTGAGAGATCTTTAATAATGAATAGATGGAATGGTTATTAAAAAAAAAAAAAAAGTAAATATGGAGATGGTACTTTGTGGAAAGGTAAGCAAAAGGGCAATTAAAAAAAGTATAAGATTGTCTTCATTGCTGGATGGATGTTATGGAAAAGATGTTTGTTTATTACATAAATTCCAAGAATGAAGTTATGTTGAAGGAAATAAAGGGTTGGTCATCAGCAATGAAAGTGATTGCAAGATGACCAAAGGGTTAAGTCTGACTCCAGGCCAGGTACCAAGCTTCCATGTGCAGTCTGCACCAAAGTCAATTGATTTCCATCCACTTGCTAATATTAATAGGCAAGAGGCAATCAGTCTGCAGACCACCATTACAAGCCTAACAAAAAAGTATCTCCCTGTGCAAGGCATAGGGCATAAAGGTGACATACTTACCTTAGAAGAACTTTGTTGCCAGTCTGGATGTAGTCATTGAACATAAGCCCGAACACTGCTCTTCTGTGCTGGTTATCGAGCCATTTTCATGTAAGTGCCCTGTTACATTTTTCTTATCTTCTTTTTTTTTTGTGGGTTTACATGTCATCCAGGAAGGGAAAATGTTAGTGTTGGAGACAGATTCCCCATAAAGATAATCACAAACAGTGTCCCTTTTTGTTTGGGTGCTTCACATGACCATATGCAGTGTTCTGTTTGTCAATCATTTGTCCCTAAGACCCTACGTAGTCGTCTCTTCTTTTCTATTTACCTAGAAAACCAACATGTAAAGTTGTTGGTGCAAGGTGCTATGGTGGAATCTTCCCATCCCGAGGGTCACTCCCAAAAAAGCCACAGGTCTGATTAGGTTGCTGTTCAGCTTCCCCCGGGCATCTCTCTTGCGGCTGGTGAAAGCTTGGAGGATCGTCCATTTGTTGGTTTGGATTCCTCTGCCTCGACCTGGTTGGGGATCAGCATGGATCTGACTTCTTGCACGTATTCTAAAACTTTTCAAACATCTGCTCCAGACACATTGAGAGGGAACCTGTGTTGATTATATCCAAGGGATTCTGCAGATTGTTGTTCGAGAGGAGATTTCCTACTACGCTGGTGGAGATGTCTACTATGCTGGTAGTGTCAGCAGGTATCTGACTCTTCTGTGTTTTTTTATGCAGATGTCCCACAAAAGAAAACTAAAAAAAGCATATTTCCTCTGTTAAGATACACATCACGAGTGGCAGGATTTTAGTCAAGGGTTTAATGCTTTAATGGCTTTAAAGCCTCCTCAGGGAGTCTTTGTGCTTGCCCTTTCCCTGGTCCTCTACTCCTATGAAGAGACCTGGGGAGCAAGTGTCTTTTGAAGATTATCTGGATTCTGGGGAAGAGTCCTTGGCGTACTGTTCTCAGATCTCTTCCTCGTCAGACTTATGGGTCTGATTAAGAGGATTCTATTAGTCTAGATCTCCTTTAGAATAGCTCTCCTTTGGGGCCAGTGTTTCATTTATGATGGAATTTTTTAAATGGGATTGTTCTCAAGTTTCTGATATTAAAAAGAGATTATGAACTCCTCCAGATGGAGTTTCCCAAACCCTCTGCTGTTCCTCCAAGTCTGGCTGCCCTCTTCAATACCTTTTCAACATCCTCTATTGCCCCTGATTGTGAGTCTCTGGCCCTCCAAGAAATGTGACCGATTTTACAATATACCTGATTGTAAATTTCTCTCTAAATGGCCTCCTGCTGATCTTTCTGTGGTGTTTCTCTTCTGACAAACCCCTGTACGCTGTTGCCTTCTAAGCTGCATCTTTCAGGTAACGATAGTAGTACCATGGAATGTTTGGATAAAAAGGTTTATATTGATGCCACCCTGGCTTTTTAGGGTCATCAATTTCTAGACTTGTGTAACTGGATATGATTTAACCCTTTTTGAAGTTTATCCTGTAGTTCCTGGCTTTCTGGATTATGAGGGGGAAGCTTTCACCCTTTCTTTGTTAGGTTCTACCTCTCAAGTGGTTTGCTGCTCCAAGTGTAGTTATGATACAGCTTACGCTTCCGTTTCTAGGTGTTAAGTCATGGCTTCATATTCAGACTTTGCCTGATGACATTAAAGACAAATTATTGGATGCTGGCCTTGATAATTGGACAGTTGCAAGGCTTTTCAGGAATTGACAAGTTTCAGAAGCATTATCCTTCCAAATCTGTTTTTGTTTGCAGACTCTCACCCTCTACCCAAAGGTAAAAAGGGTTCTAGGTGTGTAACTCTCACCAATTCTACTCAGACTCCTACTTCTGAAAAGCCTCCTTTTCAGGACAAACCAGGTTCCATCTGACAATTTGCTTCCCTTGTCTGTCTTTCCCTGTTCCATTCCAAACTAGTTAAGGGTCACATAAGAGTCTTGGGTTTTATCAGTCATCCGCCAAGTGTATGTTGTGGTGTGGAGATCTCTTCCTCCCCATCCTCCTCAGGAACAGCCTCCTTTCTTTCTGGAGGTGTTTTCAGGCTCTTCTAATTCAGGGCACCATTCGTGTTGTTACCCCCTGTCCATGAAGGGGAAAGGCTTTTATTCCAGGATGTTTCTGGTACCCAAGAAGGAAGATGCCTGGTGGCCAATTCTAGATATTTCTCAGCTCAACACCTTTCCAAAGGTCCCCTCCTTTTGGATGTTCATCTTCCCTTGGCATTTCTGGTATCTTTGGATCTCGAGTGCTTACCTTCACATCCCCATCCATCCCCTATTCAGGACATTCTTGCATTTTCAGTTCTCTGCTGTGCCCTTTGGTCTCTCTGCTGCTCCAAGGATATTCACCAAATGCCTCACTTTTGTCATTGCTTTTTGCAGGATGAAAAGGGTTCAGCTCTCTTCTTATTTAGACCTTCTGTTTCACTACCTCTGATTTACCGTTTCCCTTTGGCAAAGCCTGGTATTCACCATAAGCTGTCAAAAATCAGCTGTGGTTCCTTCTCGGGATCATGTTTTCTCTGTTGCAGTATCCAGACCATTTCCATGCTAGCATCCCTGTCTTCCCCCAAGGCTGTCTGATCGCTTTTTTTCAATCTCCTCTTCTGGTTTGTCATAACCACAGCTTTTTCCTCAGGGTTCTTGGGTTGATGTATTCCACCATTCCTCTGCTGCCTGTGGCCAGACTCCATATGAAAAAAACTTCAATGGTATCTCAAGTCAATATGACTTCAACACTTGTCGCCTTGGTTTCTTAGTTCCCTTTCTTTCCTGTCTCAAGCTTGAGCTTCAGTGGTGAATTAATCGGCTTTCTGTCGACCCAGTGCTTCTTTTCCATCTTCCAGTCCCATCTCAACACTCTTCAGATGCCTCAGACAGGGGCTGGGCGAGCTTCCTTTGGTTCCCTCAAGGATTAGGGTCTCTGGCCTTCTTGTCAGAGGTGAGCTGTCCTTTTAGCTCTTCCAGCTTTTCATTCTCTCTTCCTCGACCCCTCAAAGTTTTCTCAGACAATACTACAGTGATGTTCACTCACTCTTCACGTCTAGGATTTAGCTGTCCAGTATCAAGTGACTCTTCAGGCTGTCTACGTTCGTTCAGGGCAAAATATAGTGGTAGACTCATTGAACAGATCAAGCACACAGGCTCATGAATGGATGCTTCATAGAGATGTTTCCGGACATTGCCCATTGGTGGGGTTATTCCTCATGTAGGTCTTTTTGCTTCCCCCCTTCTAATCAGACAACTTCCTCTCTCCTGTTCCAGAGTCCCAAGTCCTCTGGCTTGGAAAGTGGATGCCCTGCTTTTTCCTTAGGAGATGTTTCTTTCTGCATTCCCTTCCCTTCCTCTGAGTCTGTGGGTCCTGCACAAGGTCGGACAAGACTCAACCAAAATCTTACTGGTGATTCTCTTTTATCCCAGACTGCATTGGTTCCCCCATTTTCAATTAGCCAGAGGCAATTTCTTCGTTACTTCACCAGGTTGCCTTCTCACAAGACAGGGGCTCTTGTCGATTCTTACTTGTCCACTTTAGTTGATGCTGTGGGTGATGGGCTTTTGATCACTTTAAGGCACCTTTTTTTTCCTGAGTATGTGCTTCAGGTCCTGTAGGAGGTTAGGAAACCCACCTCAAAGAAATCACATTTGTCCAAATGATTGATTTTCTGCCTGGTGCCCTTCTTGTAACCAGGGTCCCTTATCAGTGGGAATTCCTGTAGTTCTCTCTCTGATTTGCTGCATGCTGGGTTGGCATATTCAGTTAGTTTACTTCTCATAAATTTCTGCTTATCTGCCCTTGACTGCTCCCCTGGCCTGTAGCTTTTAGGTTGAACAGTTTCTTAAAGGTGTCCTTTGTCAGGCTTCTCGGGAAGTCTATTCACCTTCCTGGGGACCTCCATTTTGTCCTTGGAAAAATTGACTCTGGCTCTATTCGAGTCTGCTGCTTCAGCTTCCTTGCAGCATTGCACTTGGAAGACATTGTTCTTTTGGCCCTTACTTCAGCTAAGAGAGTATGTGAGCTTCAGACTGTTATGGCTGTTCCTCCCTGTTTAGTTTTTCACAGGGTCAGGATGTCTCTTAGTACTAATTTTTATGCCCAAGGTGGTGAGTTGTCTTAGTGGATTAATTTGCTCTCCTTTTTTCCTTCTCTGCAGTCTGCTATAGGCAGCTTTGCTGTTTGGATAAAACTGAGGATTTTTGCAGCTCTGAACAACTTTCTTTCATCATAGGTCTTTGGGTTTGGCAGTTTCTAAACAAACCATCTCTTCCTGGATTTCTAAGGCCATTTCTATTATTCCTTTCATGGTAATTTTATATTTCTGTAAAGGCTCATTCTGCTCTTTTACATCTAGATTCTAGTCCCATCTCAAAGCTCTTTTTGGATGCCTCAGCTTTTAGGAAGCTGTTGCTACTTCTGGTGCCTTTTTCAAAGGGCTTGCATACCAGTTCCATTCTTTAGGCTGCTACTTGTACTTTTCTCCATACCTTCCGTAAGCATTACAAATTGGATATTTCCACAGCCATAGGTGGCTTTGCCAAGGCTGTCTTGCATTGGTTTCCAGAGTGCTCTTCCATGCCTCCCTCCTCTCAGGTTTCATTTTGAACATTTGTACTCCATTGCATAAGGAATATTGCAGCAGTGATGTGGAAGGACATAATACAGCTGTGTAAAATCTTACCATAACAGATGCTCTCTTCACTGTTGCAGTATTTGCTCCCTCCCTCTTCTGCTCTGCCCTGTTTTTCCCTTCCTGGCCAGAGATTTTTTTCTTTTTCCTACTTCTGGATGCACATGTTCCTCCTGGTCTCTAGGGCCATTCTGTTCCTTCTGGGACATTTTAGTTTTGAGGTGTGTATGTCACTGCAGGGGGGAGCATGTGTAATGTACCATCTCTAAAGGTTTTGGTAAACTGGCCAGATATTGGGCTATCCTTGGCAGGAGATCCCTTGCATTAGGGATACTGCATCAGTGAAGAAAAGGACATCTACTGTTTTGGTAAGATTTAGCACAACTTTGAGTTGATAGTTGCATTTGCTGGTATGTTTGCATTTACATGAGACAACTAAAATATTATAGGGTTTCTAGATTTACATGACAGTATGAAAAACATCTGTATATGGAATTTGCTTAATGTATTTTTGTTGGTTAAAGCAGATGACAAGTTTGTTTTGAGGCATTTTTGCAGGTGTGTACACTGTACTTTTACCAAAACGTGACCACTTTTTGGAAATACTTCTAATGGTGCTTTTCTTTTGAAGGATACTTCCTCAGATACTGAACAGTCTGCAGCCCAAGAAGGGAAACGCCAGTCTTCAGATCCCAGAAGATCAAGATCAAGGTCTGCATCAAGGTTGGTTATTTTTTGCATTCTTCCTTTAGTGTGGAGGGGAGACTGAGAATTAATTTGAAGAGCCTCCTCCAATTGGTAGAACAATGTTGGATGTGAACCTTGAGGCATATCCTTTGTAACATTCTGGGTTATGTACAAGGTAGCACTAGGACCACTCTGTATCTTTGTTTTCACAGTCAAAAAATAGAGTTCTCCTTGCTAATAGGCCTCCAGTTCTTCACTGCCTTTTAAGTTTGGGTTGTGAAATTCTGATGTTCTTGTATTCACATGTTGCCGTATTCTTTCTATGGGGATCACCACCTCAGGTGACCCAAACGTCAGCTCCTTTACAAAAGCTTAAGCCTGTTTGCTGTTGGTGCGTGGGACATCACACTCAGGGCCATAAACCAGTGGCCTTAAATGTGACGCCTGTATGCACAGACCTCAAAACGTTTCTGCCACAGTCGAACGTTAGATCGATCGCATCGCTCTTCTATCAAGACGTCTAAAGCTAAGTACCCTGTTGGGAAATTTAGTTTTATTATTGCTTGAGCTTTGGGTGGCCACCGTGGTGCAGTGGTTAGCATTGCCACCTCGCAGTAAGATGTTCTCCGGTTCAATCCTCTGCTGGGGTGCCTTCTGTGCAGAGTCTGCATGTCCTCCCTGTGGTTGCGTGGGTTTCCTCCTGGTGCTCAGGTTTCCTCCCACATCCCAAAGACATGCTGTAGGTGGCTTGGACACTCTAAATTGGCCCTAGGTGTGTGTGCCTTCTGTCGAAGGTTGGGTGCCAGGCTGGCAACTCGACACCTTAAAACTCCACTGCCACTCATGAGCGGACCAGGTGATCTGCTGTGGCGACCCCTAACCTGCAAAAGCCGAAAGAAGGTTATTGCTTGAGCTTGGTTAGCTGTTTTGTTCTTAGCCGATGTCTGCTAAGAGTAAATGCCGATGTGGATGTCAAATTCGCATAAGGACACCCATGTCTGATGTGTATTCTGTTTAGGCCGGGAGCACGACCATATGTCCTGCGCCATTTGCCAATCCTTTGTCCCAGAAATGTTTAGAAGCTGTCTGGCTGCTCTTAATCTGTACCTGGAAAATCAGAGACTTAAAATGTTAGCACTTAGGATGGATCCTGAGTCGGCTGACCAGGTGGAGCCACCACAAAAAAGAGCCAAACTTTTGGGGGCTACTATGGCTGTCCCTCCAGAAACCCAGCCAGCTGCCGATTTAGGGGTTGAGGGACGCCTGCTAGAGCAGTCTAATTTGTCTGCTCCCCTTGAGGAAGCCACTTCTGAAGTACCGGCCAGCACATCCACGGAGGTTACTAAGACGTCTGTTTCTACCAAAGCCGAGTGAGAACCAGGCTCCATTGAACTCCCTTTCGGGTTGCAGGAATCCAAATCCCCTCAATTAGCTTAGGCCCCTGTAACTAGGCCTCCTCCCAAAGCTACTTTTTTGAAAAGAAAGCAAAAAATCAAACATTTCTTCCTCTTTGCCAGTCAGGAATTCCTTCCAGTCATTTACTCAGTCCTTGATGCAAACCTTCATGGCCCTTAGGCCCTCAGCCTCCTCACCCTTCACTATCCCAGTGCTTAGTCCTAGGCCTGATTCAGCTACCTCTTTTCTCCCTCCCACTCAGGAAAAAGTGGATGTTTTCTCATCTTCAGATGAGTCTATTACTCATCTCAAATCACCTCCCCTCTGGAATACTATTCCCCAGATGAGGAATCCATAGAAGGTGTCTCCTCCAGAAGATATCACATTTGGAGAGAAAATTACTAAAATGGAAGAATATTTCAAATGGGATACTTCCCAAATGACAAACTCAGATACTTTGAGTTGCTGCAAGTTGAATCTCCTTCTCCATCTGCCATGCCACCAGTTATTCCTGCATACCTAGACTTATTTGTTTCTACATCTAAAAGTCCAGACCATGACAGCCTACTCCTAGGAGACCAGATAATTTCTATAAGGAGCCTGATGACTACAAATTTCTGGTGAAGCCCCCTCTTGGTTGACCCTGCAGTCATAGCTGTGGCTCCTGACAAGCAATCAAGACTGATCCAGTCCTTGTCTCTTCTGCCTACTGACAAGGATAGCAAGAACATGGACAGGCTGGGTAAGAAGGTTTATACTTCTTCCGCCTTGGCCTTCAGAGCCATTAGCTACCAAACCCATATGATTTAAGTATGCTTTGTACGTGGTATCAAAGCATCTACACTTCTGTCCTCCATACCAGACTCTCCCATCAAGACAGAAGTAGTATCAAAGTTGACTCTGGCATCCCAGGTAGCGAGACACTCCATTAGATGCAGTTATGATGCAGCAGAGGCCTCTGCGAGATCTGCTTCATCTGTGCTTTGGATATTCATGGCTCCAGCTATAACCATTGCCTGAAGATTTTAAATCTAAAATTCTAGATGCTCCACTAGATAACCTCCTGATGTTCATCGTGTTACACTGCTGCGGTTATCACACTTGGGTTATCCTGCCGTCAGGCGGTCCCGCAGTCTGCCAGAGTTCCAAAGTCTTGGTCTGGCGTCTGTTGCTGTCTCTTCTTCCCTGACGTCAGTGCGCCAGGGGTATACAAGATGCATCAGACACCATTTTCTTCAGTATTTCTTGCCGCGCGGTGCCCAAAGCAGAAGCAGTTTGCAAATGCCGGTCGGCCGACTCCTGAGTTTTTCGAAGTCGAATTTCAGATCCAAAGTCTTCAATAAAGCTAAGTACCCCATTGGGGAAACTTTTTTTCTTGCCTCAGACAGATGACAGAAAAAGTTAATAGTTGTATTTCTTGTGGAAAGCAAATACCTCATAAGGACTTCTACTATTACTGTACTCTATGCCTAGGCCCTGATCACGACTTCACTAGTCGGTTTTGTGCTAGATTTAACAAACGTACTATTAAAAGACGTTTTGATTTTGCTTTGCACTACTTTGGCCGAAGGTTCAATTATACTATGCCGTCGGATCAACCGACGACCCCAATAACGGAAAAACGCAAGGACAAGGATAAAGACAGACATCCGAGGTCCAAAACCGACAAAGCCTCTTATAGGCCAGTCGCCGGTTCTCAGTGAGGTGCTTTTGCAGCCCCTGACACCCGCTACCTCAGAGCCACAGGCCGCCTCCGACTCCCACGTGGAGACAACTAGGCCTCTGGAAACTCAAGGTATTGGGCCTACGGAAACTAATCCCTCAGATGGGTCTGGAGCCGCTGAGCAGGCATCGGCTTCGGAGGGTGTTTTCAGACCTTCACAGTTCACCATTAAAACTACAGCCAAGACAAAAGTATCACTAAAGACAAAGAAACAAGTACAGCATTCTCCTGGACAAGCCTCCATGCCTAAGAAACAGATGCTTAAAATGGCCGAAGACCTCATTACTCTAATCTGGTTTCCATCCCCCTCCGGAGAAAAGGCCTAGGCAGCATACAGACTACGATTCCTCTGATCAGGTTTCCATTTATTCTGATTCCTCTTCAGACCAGGACTACTCTCTACCCCCCTATGAGGACTCTGATGCTGAAGAATCTATCCCTTCAGCTCCTCCTCCTGAGGATTATACTTTTGGGGAAATGTTACATACATGAGGGAGCATTTCCATTGGGAAAGTCAGGATTACTCAGAATCTAAGAGGCTCAGAGATTTCCTTTTATTGCCTCAGCATAGGCCCCTGGCTATTCCACCTGTGCTAGATATTGTGGATGATGTGTTCTCTGAATCCAGCTTATCTCCCGATTCCTTGCCCCCTGCACCAGACAAGCCAGATAGGTACTACAGAGTCCCTGACTCTCTCAAGTTTCTTTATAAAAACCCTTCTGCTGATCCAGAAACTATTTCCCAGGGTCCAAAAGGGGTTAAGACTTCCATTGCAAAAAATCCAGTACCCTCCGACAGAGATTCCAGAGCTTTGGATAGATGGGGGAAGAAAGTATACACTTCAGCAACTTTAGCAGTAAGAGCTTTAAATTGCCAATTTCACATGCTTAAGTAAATATTTAATGGCTCAATTAAAACAGAAAATGCTTGCAAGCTCAGAAGATCCTGATTGTAAGGAAATGCAGGATTTATTGCACGCAGTTGAACAGGAGGGAAAACATACTCTGCAATGTGGTTTTGATTCTCTAGAGGCCTCTTGTAGAGCCGGAGTTACAGGTTCAGTGATTCGAAGGCATGCTTGGTTAAAAGAAGAGTTTACCTGATCATGTTAAGGCAAAATGATTGGATGCTCCTTTGCAGCATGATACCTTGTTTGGTGTTAAGGCAGAAGTGTTAAAGAAAATGGAGGATAAAGCTTAATCTATGCAAACAGTCAAGGATTTCTTACAGGTACAGCCACCTCGACTTAGCAGAAATTGGCCTACAAAAAATTGGTCCTTTCCCAATGTCAGACCACAGAGAGGCAGATACAGATGCCCAAGAGGCAGATCTCAACCCCAAGGCTCAAACAGATGATGACAGTGGGGCACCTCAACCCCAAAAGGAGGTGAGGACAAGTCTCAACCTTACAAGAAACAGTCAAAATGACTTTCCCTTTCGTACGCCAAGCACTTCCTTTTTGGAAGCCCCCTTGGAGGGAAAACTAGGATTTTTTTCTCAAAACTGGCAAACAATCACCCAAGACAAGTGGGTTCTAAATATTATGTCTCAAGGTTACAGGTTCCACTTTCATACTTTTCCAAGGTTAAAAAGAATGCCAGACCTGCCACCAAATCAATGGGCAGAGGCACAAAAACAAATTTCAGCCCTCATGGACATGAGCTATTCAAAAAGTACCACAGCAGGAACAAGGACAAGGATTTTACTCAAGACTCTTCCTGGTCCCCAAAAAGGACAAGGCCTGGAGGCTCATACTAGACCTTTCAATTCTAAATACTTAAGTGAGTATTCCGAAATTCAAAATGTTGACATTACAGCAGCTTCTACACATGCTGGGCAAGAAGGCTTGGCTTGTTACTCTGGTCCTCGGAGGCATACCTGCATGTCCCTATCAGACAAAATTGCAGAAGATACCTCAGATTCAAAGCTGGTACAATGCACTACCAATTCTCTGCACTGCCCTTTGGCTTATCTACTGCGCCCAAGGTCTTCACAAAGTGCCTGGCACAAGTAATTGCTTTTTGCAGACAAAAAAGAATTCAAATATATCCACACCTGGACGACTGCCTCATTCAAGCAGAGACAAAAGGACATTCTTCTACAGCATCTGGCATTTGTAAAAAGGTTGCTAACTTCTCTAGAGTACACAGTAAACGAAAATAAGTCAAAACTAATGCCCTCACAAAAGATTCCTGGGTGCCAGCTTAAATACAATGGCCCGATGGCTTACCTCACGCCAGACAAACAGGTTCAACTAACGCAATATTTTCAATTACTGGCAAAAAAGTCCCATCTCCCTGAAAGAAAAATTCTGCAGGCCCTGGGATTCATGGCATCCTGCATACTACTAATGCCATATGCCAGACTGTATATGAGGAAACTACAATGGTACCTAAAAAGTGTTTGGACTCAACACTCTCACAGTTTAGAAGCAGTAATACCAATGATTCCCTGCCTAAAACAGAAGTTTCGATGGTGGGCACAGGCATGTCACCTAAACAAGGGTCAGCCTTTCACCCTACCCACAGCCAGGCAGACTCTAACAGAAGCTTCGGATTAAGCCTGGGGTGCACACATGGCAGGAAAATGCATTCAGGGCAAGTGGACCACAGACCAGATGCATCTTCACATCAATCAAAAAGATGTTGGCTGTTCAAAATGCCCTAACAGCTTTCAAGGGCCTTCTGCATCCAGGACAATTGTTATTAAAGACAGACAACACCACAGTAATGTGGTACATAAACAAGCAAAGGGGCACTCATTCTTACCCCCTATGCAGGCAAGCCATGACCTTGTGGAACACAGCTCTAACGTACCAAGTTTACCTGCAAGCACAATTCTTGCCAGGAAAGAAAAATACTCTGGCAGACGATCTAAGCAAAAATATCATGGACCCTCACGAATGGAAGTTGAATCCACAAATCTTCATCATGGTAACGCAAAAATGAGGATGCCCAGACTTAGATCTTTTTGCCTCCCCACTGAATTGCCAACTACAAAAATTCTGCACACTGACTTATCACAAACAAGCATGGAAAGTGGATGCTCTTTTGTTCACCTGGAAAAACCTAAACGTTTATGCCTTCCCACCTCTGCCTCTCCTTTCAAAGGTACTCCTAAAAGCCAGACAAGAGAAACCGCAGATGGATCCTGATTGCTCCAGACTGGCCACGTCAGCACTGGTACCCTATCTTAAGGAACCTAGCTCCAGGGCCACCATGGATTTTGCCTCAAATTCCACACCTTCTGACCCAACAAAACAATCAGATCCTGCACCGTTAGCTCAAAACCCTAAACAGGCTGCATGGCAGATTTATTAGTCAAACAGGCAACACCTCTCTCTAATGCGGTTATGGATGTCATTTTGGAGGCCAGAAGGCCTAGCACCAGGAAAGCTTACTCAGAAAAATGGAAGAGAGATTCTGCGCCTGGAACCAGGCTCAAAGCCTTGACCCTCTTGTTCCAAACATTCCTCAGATTTCATAATACTTGAGATGCTGGACAGAGACCTATCCTTCTCATCAATTAAGATCCACGCCTCTGCCATTTCAGTACATTACAACACTGATCCTCCTTTATTCTCTCATCCCTTGCTAAAGCAGTACCTGAGAGGGGCTAAAAACATAAGACCGCCCCGGAGAGCAGCAACACCAACTTGGGACCTCAATTTTGTTTTGGAAAAACTGACCCTGCCACCTTTGGAGCCAGCCAATACAGCAGAGCTAAAATTTTATAATGGAAAACAGCTCTGCTCCTGGCAGTAACTTCAGCACGAAGAGTCTCAGAGCTACAAGCATTAATGGCAGTGGAACCTTTTATAATTTTTCATCAGGACAGGGTTTCTTTAATGACAAACCTTACCTTTATTCCAAAGGTGGTATCTAGTGTGGCTCTTAACCAAACCATCCATTTGCCAACTTTTTAATCCAAACCCCCAGAATAAAGGGGAGAAACTGCTGCATTCTTTGGACATGCACAGACAGCTACGCTTCTACTTGGACAAAACAAAAGCTATCAGGAAAACTGAGCAACTGTTTGTAGCATGTGCTGCAGGATCACAGGGCAAGGCTTTCTCAAAGCCGACTATATCCAAATGGATAGGACACTGTATTCACTACTGCTACACACAACATGGGAAATCAGTCCCAAATAGCATTAGGCCACATTCCACCAGGACTACAGCCACTTCAGCGGCCTTTCTCAGAGGAGTACCTACCAAGGAAATTTTGGAGGCTGCAACTTGGAGTTCAGTGCACACCTTTACCAAGCATTACCACCTGCCTCTTTACTCTAAATCCAGAGCAGGATTTGCCACTGCAGTTCTGCAGGATCTCCTAGCCAATCCTAACTCTTTATAGACCAGCCACCCAACCATAGCTTTGGGATTCTACCCAAGTGTGATGACTGCAGCAGTGTAGCACGATGAACATAGTACAGTTTTGTACCTACCATAAATGTAGATGTTAGTGTTCACACTGTTGCAGTCCAGGTTACCCTCCCTCCATCCCCTCTGAACTAGCTGGCCTTATCTATACCTTTCTATCCTATACAACCTTTGTAGTGTATTTGCTTGTGACTGAAGGTATTTTTATTTTGTGTTGTCTACCTACTTGGGGGCACCTGACATCTGAGGCAAGAAAAACTGAAGAAAATGGCGTCGGATGCATCTTGTATACCCCTGGCGCACTGACCTCAGGGAAGAAGCGACAGCAGCCGACGCCGGACCAAGACTTTGGAACTCTGGCCGACTGCGGGACCGCCTGACTGCAGGATAACCCAAGTGTGATGACTGCAGCAGTGTGAACACTCCAACATCTACATTTATGGTAGGTACAAAACTATACTTTTGGCAACTTCCGGAGAAGAGCAGGAGTTACAAGACATGAAGCACCTCTTGTGTCTCTTATTCCAAAATACTACAGAAGTTATCCAGCTAAGATTACCTATGTCCGGAGATCCTCTGCTACTCCTTCATCCAGGCATAAAGAAAGGTAACAGGAGGCAAACCTCTTCCAGGCCCGCTCTTTCTCAGTCTACCCACAGACCGCCCTTTCAGGACAGCAGTGGTACCAGTAATGCGTGACTCCCTTTCCCATCTCCCCGTCAGCCAGTCTCCCACACTCCCTGCCCCTCTGGAGAACTATCACCTCAGACCGCTAGTCTTGGCAATAGTCTACACCTTATACCTCACATGATACAGGATCTTACTGGCTCATGGAACAATAAAAACCTGTCCCCTCAGGAGAAGGAAACTGTTTCTACTCAAGACTACTGGTACCAAAAAAGGATGGGCCATGGAGGCCAATCCTGGACTTGTCTTTTTTAAACTTCCTAAAAGTCCCTTCAGAATGCTATACCTTCAGACCCTCCTTCCACTATTTCCACCCCAAGCATTCATGGTCACTGTAGACCTAAATGAGACCTACCTCCTTATCCCTAAACAGCCCACTCACAAAAAGTTCTTGTGTTTTTTGGGCCTGTTCTCACTTTCAATTTACTGCATTGCCCTTTGGCTTGTCTACTGCAACCAGGGTCCTCACCAGATGCCTAGCTCCTGCCATAACCTACTGCAGGACCAAGGGCATTCAAATATGTCCCTACCTAGATGAATTACTGATTCTGGCAGAGAAAGAAAGCACCCCAAAAAGCCATCTGCAGTTTTCCATGCTAATACTACAAGGGTTGGGATTCACCCTCAACCTCCCCAAACCTTCCCTTGCACCAGAGCAGGAAAAAACCTTCTTGGGATGCAGGATCCAAACAGACCTGATGAAGGCATTCCTCCCTCCAGACAAAGGTACTCCCTGTAGCATACCATTTCCAGGATCTTTTTCGGAACCACCAACTGTCAGCAAGACAATTCGTATGACTTATGGATTTTATGGCTGCCACTGTTCCCATGCTTCAGCTAGCCAGGATGCACGTGAGGAAGCTGCAATGATGTCTAAAGAATATATGTTCTCAACACAGCCTCCCTCTAGACTTCCAGATCCCCTTCCTACCCTGCCTCAAGTCAGAACTGCAGTGGTAGATTCAACAGGTTCAAATGAACCCAGGCCTTCCTCTACCACCACCTACACCAATTCAGCATATGCACACAGATGCCTCAGATCTGGGCTGGGGGGCTGCCATGAAGGACCTCAAGGTGCAAGAATGCTGGCAAGCACACCACTTGAAAAAAACACATCAACGTAAGGGAGATGACTGCAGTTTATCTAGCCCAAAAAACCTTCTTCCCCCTTCTACAGTCAGGTCCCCTTCAAATCTTAACAGACAGCACCACAGTTGTGGTACATCAAACAGGGGGGACCACAGTCATGGTACATCAAACAGGGGAGACCAAGTCTCAACTCCTCTGCAGGCTAGCAATGCAGATTTGGAACCTAGCCTTACAAAACAACTTACCTCTGAAGGCAGTCTACATCCCATCTGCATCACGAGTGGATGTACACAGAGAAGTTTTTCTAGACATTGTCTACCCAGTGGGGCACACGTCAAATAGACTTATTTGCCTCCCCCCAGAGCAGACAACTGAGAAAATTCTGTACAAAGGACCACTCTCCTCTAGCCTGGAGAGTGGATACCTTCATCTCATGGAAGGGATGATTTCTGTATGCCTTTCCTCCTTTTTCTATCATTTAAAAAGTCCTGAAAATCAGGAAGGACAATCCAAAAATCTTGCTCGTGATTCCCTGTTGGCCAATGCAGCATTGGTTCCCCCTTCTACTATCCCTCACCAAAAGTAATCATCACAAGTTACCCACAAGGTGGACCTACTCGCACAGCAGAAGGGAACTCTCATCCACCTCCATCTGGAGATGCTGTGTCTAACACTCTGGGTGATAAACTTTTAATAACCTTCAGAGACCACTATCTGAGGACGTGCTTCCTGTCCTGAAGGAGGCCAGGAAACCTAACACAAGGAAGGTTCTACATTCTGAAATGGGAAAGATGCTCCAAATGGTGTCTCCAAAGGTTTTAGGGATCCCTTTCTAGCAGATGTACCTCTTCTCCTAGCAAATGTATGCGAGCTTATCAAGACAGGCCTTTCATACTCAGTGAAAGTGCACCTCTCTGCTGTCTGCCTGCTTACCCTTAGACTCTTCTTTACTTTTCAGGCTAGATTTTAAATTGTTCCTGAAGGGAGTCCTGTGCATCAGACCACCGAGGAAGCCTATCCCACCGCCTTGGGACCTAAACCTAATCCTGGAAAAACTCACACTGGCTCCATTTGAGCCAGATAGATGTCGTCCTATTCCTGTGTTGCACTATTCTTGGTGTGGGATTTTCTGCCTTAGGCGAACTGTACGTCTGCTCCTATACAAAAGCTTCACCTTGGCTGTTGCAGTTGCATGGGATGTCACACGTAGGGCCATAAACCAAGGACCTTAAATGTGAAGTCTGCACACACAGACCTTAGAACTTTACACACAGGCCTCAGAACTTTTCAGCCGCAGACTGTCGCATCGTGTGCTTTGCTCCTTCACGTCAAGACGTCTAAAAGCTAAGTTCCCTATTGGGGTTTTTCTTTGAACTTTAGCTAAAGCTTGGTTTGTTGTAGTAAACTTTAGCTGATGGCAAAAAAGGGCAAATTCCAATGTGGGCACCAGATACCCATAAAGATATGCACGACCGTTGTGTTTTTGCCTAGGCTGAGGGCACGATCATACCAATCACATCGCTTGCTCTATCTGCCAATCCTTAAATGTCAGTGTTTCACTGTTGTAGTCATCACATTTTGGTTATCCCTGCCAGGGTAACCATCGGCTGGCCCGAATACCAGAGGATTAGTATTTCTGCGTTGGTTGCTGTCGCTTCAGGACTGACGTCAGGTCGTCAGTACTATAAAGTAAAGCAGCAGACGCCAGTACATCAGTCTTTCTTGCTGTGGCACCTGAAGCCGAAGCCGTTCGCATGAGTGCTGGTCGGCAGCTACCTGAGTTTCGTCTTCGGAATTGAAGCTGAAGTCTTCTAAAGCTATGTACCCCATTGGCAATCCTTTGTTCTTGCACTAACCGATGTCGGAAAAAGTTAACAATTGTCTCGCCTATGGAAAGCAAATTCCACACAGAGACTTACTGCTGTTTAGGCCGAGACCACGACGTCCCCTGCTGTCACTTTTGTGCTTTATTCAATGCCAGAACTATCCATCGTCGGGCCCTTATTGTAGCTAAATATTTTCTTACAGTCCTCAAACTCTGATATGGCTTAGATCAGCCATCTGACAGCAGATGATCTGAAAAAACGTAAAGCTAAAGATAGACAGACCGCACAGGTACAAACCTACCGATGACGTTCCCATTAAGCTAGTTTTCAGTTTTTGGTCCTCAGTGAGGCGCTTTCGCAGCCCCTGATGCCTGCTTCTGTGGATTCGCAGGCCGCTACCAAGACCCTTTTGCAGTCCAGTATGCCGCAAAACTCTTAGACTAAGGATCTTGCAGTCTCTACCTTGGATGGGTCTGGAGCTGCTGAGCAGGCACCTGCTTCCAAGAAAGTCCTTCGCACTACCGTTTCTCAGCACAAACTGACATGTTCTTTCGCCACTACCGTTCTTTAGAAAATGACAGCGTTTCTCAGACCCAGGGTATGAACCCACACCCAAGAAACGGACGATCCAGTCTCGGGCACCTGCTTCTTGCCTCAGTCTCAAATGCTTAAAATGGCGGAAGACCTTATGCTGATCAGGGGAAGCTAAGCTACCCCCTCCAAAAGTAAGAGATCTGTCCCCTGTACTTCTCTGAACAAGAGTCAGATGACTACTGATGTATCTGAATATGAAGACTTGCAACCCTTTCTACTTATGAGGATTCTGGTGCAGAGGATTCCATCCCTTCAGCCTCTTCCCCCAGAGGATTTTTCCTTTGGAGAAACCCTTCATACCTTAAGGGAGCATTTCCAGTGGGAGAGTCAGGACTACCCTCAGTCTAAAAAGAAACTCAGAGAATTTAGGTCTTCAACAGCACAGACCCTTGGCCATTCCCCCAGTCCTGGATGTTGTAGAGGATGTTTTCCTGAAATCCAGCTTGACTCCTGGCAACCCTCCCTCCTGCTCCCGGGAAAACCAGACAGGTATTAGTCCCTGACTCGCAAAAATTTCTTTTTAAAAATCCTACTGCTGACCCTGAGGTAATTTCTCTAGGGCTTAAAGGGATTTAAGCAACCTCTGCTAAGAATCCCACCCCCCTCAGATAGGAATTCACAAGCACTAGACAGATGGGGTAAAAAAGTATACACCTCAGCTACTGTTGCCATCAGGCGACTAAATTGTCACTTCATATGCTAAGATTTCAGCAACATACCCTGGAACTCTTCAAACAAAATAGGTCTTCCTTTCCTGCTTGTGCAGAATCTAGTGAGTTTCAAGAGTTAATGCATTCTGCACCACCTTGGACTGTGGTTTTGATGCCTTAGAAGCTTCTAGCAGGTTAGCCGTCACCGGCTCTGTCATTTAGAAGGCATGAATGGCTTATAGAACAGCCCTTGCCAGATTGTCAAATCTAAATTGTTGGATGCTCCCTTGCACCAAGACAACTTATTTGACACTAAGGCAGAAGAGGTCTTTAAAAAGATGGAAGCAAAATCTGTGCAGACAGTTGATTTCTTACAGGTCCAGCCTCCCAGGTTCAGCAGGCATTGTCCCTTTGTAAAGTCCCTACTAACATCCCTAAGGTACACAATCAACGAAAAGAAATCCAAACAGGTGCCCACACAAAGGATTATATTCTTGGGAGCAAGCCTGGACACAGCATTCCAGATGGCATTCCTAACACCAGAAAAGTAAATTTTCCCGACAATCTACTTTTCTCAACTAGCCACCAGACCTCCAGCTATCTGCAAGGAAAATCCTGCAAGGTGTGGGGCTCATGGCATCTTGCATACAAATTCCGTATGCCAAACTGCATATGAGGAAACTTCAGTGGTACCTAAAACCTAAAAACCTTTGGTGTCAAGACTCTCAAGACCTGTAGACACTTGTACCTATAATTCTTTGCATCAGAAAAGATTTTCTTTGGTGGCAACAGCATGCTCCCACAACAAGGGACTACCTTTCTCACCCCCCCCCCCCGACCCTCACCACAGGCACATCAGACTATGCCTGGGGTGCACACCTGGACGGCAGGTGCCAATGGAGCCCACAGCAAATCCCACTGCACATCAACCAAAAAGATGATGGCTGTCCACGCCATGATAGCTTACAAGCCCATTCTCTCCCCAGGGGCTTTCCTGATCAAAACAGACAACACCACTGTAGTGTGGTATATCAACAAGCAGGGAGGGACTCACTCCTACCCTCTATGCAGGCTGGCCATGACCCTTTGGCACACAGCCTCTGCCATGTAACTCCACCTGTTGGCACAATTTCTGCCAGGTTCTCTCAACTCTTTGGCAGACCAGTTAAGCAGAGATCTTCTGGACCCACATGAGTGGCAGCTCAACAGAGGAACCTTCACCCTAATAACTCAGAAATGGAGTACCCCGAAGGTCGACCTCTCTGCCACCCACGCCAACCATCAGCTCAGCAGATTCTGCACCAGGGAGCATCACTGCATGGCTTGGAAAGTGGATGCCATGTCCCTTCCCCTGGGTCAATCATTCTGTTTTTCCTCCACTACCTCTCATCCCCAGGGTACTGCTCAAAATAAAGGCGGAAAAACTAAGGACAATTCTTGTAGCTCCAAACTGGCCTGGTCAGCACTGGTACCCCTTTCTGTGCAGCCTGTCCCCACTACCGCCATGGCATCTTCCTCAGATTCCAAACCTAATGACCCAGAGGGAAGGGAAATTCATTCATCCCCATTTACAAACGCTCAATTTGGCAGCTTGGCCTATTCTATAACCCTTGATCAATCTGCCAACCTTAGTAAACAGGTTCTAGATATTCTACGTGAGGCCAGACGCCCTAGCACTAGAAAGTCTTATGCTGACAAATGGAAAATGTTTTGCACCTGGATTCAGGCTAAGGGAGCCAGTACGGCACAGTCCTCCCTCCCTCTCATCCTGGATTACTTAGCTGACCTGGTACACAAGTGGCCTCTGTTTTTCCTCTATTAAAATTCATGCCTCTGTTTTCTCTGCTTATTTTCCCACTGAGCAGCCCCTTTTCTCACACCCTTAGATCAAAAACAGCTCCTAGGAGGGGCTAGCAACTTAAGGCCACCCAGAAGAGCACCAACCCCAGCTTGGGACATTAACTTTGTGTTGGAAAAGCTCACCCTGCACCCCTTCGAACCAGCTTCTGCAGAGCTAAAATTTCTCTCCTGGAAGACTGCTTTCCTCCTTGCCATCACTTCAGCCAGAAGAGTCTCCGAGCTGCAAGCACTCATGGATGTGGAACCCTTCGTCATCTTCCATGCTGACAGGGTATCCCTCAGGATTAATGGTTCCTTCATGCCCAAGGTGGTGTCCAGTGTGGCTCTCAACCAATCCATTCATTTGCCCACCTTTTTTCCTAATCCCCAGAACAAGGGGGACAGGATCCTGCATACTCTAGATGTGCACAGACAGCTCATTGTCTATCTAGACAGGGCTAAATCCTTCAGAAAGTCTGACCAATTGCTGTTTAGCTTTGCTGCAGGGTCAGAAGGCAGCCATCTCCAAACAAACTATTTCCAAATGGATAGCACACTGCATCCATTTCTGCTATAAACACTGAAAGCCCCCCCCCCCCCCAAGGGGGTCAAGGCTCATTCCACCAGAGCAGCCTCCACCTCTGCAGCTTTCCTCAGAGGAGTCCCCACTAGGGACATCTTGGAAGCTGCCACCTGTTCTCACTTTTACCAAACATTACCACCTGCCTCTGTTCTCCAAATCCAGGGCTGGGTTTGCCTCTGCAGTCTTGCAGGGCATCCTCTCCAGCCCCTAATTTCCTTGACTGCCTCCACCCTTTTCCTCAGCTTTGGGAATCAACTCAAATGTGATGACTGCAACAGTGAAACACGAGCAGGATAGTACAGTTGTGTATACTTAGCATAAATGTAGATGTTTGTGTATTCACTGTTGCAGTCCTGGTTTCTCTCCCTCCACCCCCCCCCCCTTTTTTTTTCCTTACAAAGGGACATATTGGCATTTACTTTCTACTTGTGGCTTCTTTCACCAGAACCTGGCTCTTACTTGGGGCCTCCTGACAGGTTAGGGCAAGAAGGTTAGGGCAAGAAAAATGGATGTAATGACCTCGACTGCCTTACTTCATACTACTGATAACCTGACGTCAGTCCTGAAGTGACAGCAACCGATGCCGAAATGCTAAGCCTCTGGTAGACTCTGGTATTCTTGCCGGCCGAGGGCTACCCTGGCAGGGATAACCCAAATGTGATGACTGCAACAGTGAATACACTCTAACATCTACATTTATGTTAAGTCTACACAACTGTACTTTCCTAAGACCCTACACAGCTGTCTGGCTGCACTTAATCTTTACCTAGAAAACCAACAACTTAAAAAAGTAGCATTTAGGATGGATCCAGTTTTGGAGACACTGACTGAGCCTCTGCGAAAGAAGGCCAAGATTCGTATGTCCTCTTCCACTGCCTCTCTACTTTTGGATGCCCTGCCAGCTACCGATTTAGTAGTTGAGGGACGTCTGACAGATCCATTTACTTCAATGGCAACCTTCCAGGAATCCAGTACACAGTTGACGAGCATGTCCCTGGTACTAATCCAGATATAGGCTACCGCCGAGGTCGAGGGGGAACCAGACACAGCTGGGTCTCTGACCGGATACCTCCTCCCGACAATGCTACCCTGAGCCAGGCATCTGATTCCAGGCCTATGCCTAAAACTACCCCAGTTCGAAACAGAAAACCAAACATCTGTCTACAACCGCCGAAGGCCTACCTGATTGGCAGTCCTTCACCTCATCTTTGATCCAGGCCTTCAGCCTCTTTCCCCATCTACTTTTCCTTTCCACAACACTAGGCCTGCCTCGGTCTCCTCTCTTCTTCCCCCTACTTCACAAAACAGGGAAGAATAGCAAGAGACCTCTTATTCATCTTCTGAGGAATCAGTGTCTTACACCTCACAAATAGCCTCTCTTCGAGTACTTTTCCCCAGATGAAGAATCTATTGAAGGGGACTCCCCTCCAGAGTATATCACCTTTGGAAAAAACATAACCAAAATGAAGGAATACTTCAAATGGGACACTTCTCAAATGTCTGATACTCAAAGGTATTTTGAACTCTTACAAGTGGAATCTCCCTCCCCTTCTGCCATCCCTGCCTATCTAGATGCCTTTTCCTCAGCATCTTAGACACCAGATTCTCAATCACCTGCCCCTAAAAGCCCAGACTGCTTCTACAAGGTACCGGATGACCAGAAATTTCTAGTCAAACCTCCCCTGGCAGATCTTGCTGTGATTGCCATTTTACCAGATAAACAATCCAGACTGATTCCTTCTGCCTCTCTCTTGCCTACAGATAGCAAAACAGTGGATCGAATTTGAAAGAAGGTTTACACCTCTTCCACATTGGCCTTTAGAGCCATCAACTGTCAAACCCATATGACCGTATATGCTCTGGGCCTGGTCTCTCAAGCCTCCACTCTGCTGGCTGTTTCTCCAGACTGCCCCACTAAATCTGACAGCTCTTCCAAACTACCTCTGGCTGCCCAAGTAGCCAGATAACTCCAATAGATGTTATGCTGCAGAGGCCTCTGCTCAATCTGAAGCATTGGGTACTGTACTTAGCAGATATTCTTGGTATGTCTGCAACACTTACCTGAAGACCGTCTAAAATCTTAGATGCCCCTCTATACCCTAACTTCTTGTTTGGAAAACAGTCAGTAGATCTATTCAAAAATCTACAAGAAAAGAGTAAGGAATTGCTAGACATCAAGCATCCTCTAGTGCAGGAGTGTCCAACCCGCGGCCCGCGGGCCGCATGCGGCCCTCAGAGCTCTTCCATGCGGCCCGCGACCCTTAAATTGAAATTTTATTTTTTTTCCATGTGTTTGCACGTCCGCGTCCTTCAGGTGTTCTGCGCATGCACCACATTACTTTTTTCACGTTTTTTTTTTATGCCAGCGTCTTTCAGCTGGTGTGCGCATGCGCCAAAGTACCATTCTGTCGTTTTTTTACATTTGCGGGAGAACAGTTGAAGGAAGGATTAAGATCGCGGTGAAGAAAGAACTGAGAGTGTGGAGGATTTATTTATTTACACTGACTACATCTCTTGCAGTAACAGGTAAGCTAAGCTATCTATTCTAAAGTATCATAAAAAAGCAGGTATTTCTTGGTGAAATAATTATTATACACCATGGCGAGGAAGGGGTTGTGAACAGTGTGTATGCATGGTTAGGGAGTGGATTATCATGTAATTTTAGGTCTTGTCATGTCTGATGCCTCAGTGTTTCTTTATTTTGGCTATTGGTGCCTTCACTATACCCCAGAGAAAATTATGTGATTTATTGAGAGAAAACTTTAACAAGCATTATTTCAGCACAGTAGTTTTGAAGCTATATATTGTTTGTTTAAAGAGGTCCATTGGCATAAACTTTATCTATTCTAAACCATTGTACCCTAACCTGGGAAAGAAAGGGCTGTGTGGATTAACTGTATTCAAAATTTCGTGGTTGTTGCTGTTTGTTTTGCCGACACGATTACGGGCAGCAATATTTTTCATACAGATCGTTTATGGCAGACGGGGGTAGCAGTAAGGGTGCCGGGGTCAGGGGAACACGACTAGTTCAGTTAACAATCCTAATCTGACAACTCGAATCAAGAAACTGCTGGATGCCGGTACTTCACTCCGTCTGCGCCGGGGGTCGTGGCAGCAGCAAATGAAGAGAAACGTCTGCAGAGGGGTGAGTAGCCTGTCTGGAGCAAACTGTCTCTCTGACTGTGTTTTCCGCTCATCTCTGGCCGCATGACTAAGGAAAGTAACCTAAAGTAGCCAGTTTCTTCACCGCAGGATTCTTGTTCATCCTACTATGCGGAGATCAGCAGGATCATGATTTTTTGAAAGATGGCTCATGGCTGTACGCATTGTTTTAACTGTGCAAATTTTCCTTGTATGATAATATTGCAGGGTCAGAGTATTGGGTCAGTGCAAAGAGCATTACAAGGCATGCTTCCTTAATTCCTAGTTGATGTTGAGCTTATGTTTAAGATAGAATAAAATACTTCATTCTTGTTATTCTTGTATAGACTTCTGTAGGTTAATAAGAAGTTAACACGTTTGTGTTTCTGAAGCTTCAGTGTGCATCTGGTCCTGCACAGCTGTCACTTAAGTGACTTTAATTGGCTGGTTCTAGACTAGAGAATTTGCATTTTGACATAAAAGTGTGGCTTTCTTTGTGAATTAGGGATGATAAGAATTCTTTTCATGAAAATTGTTCACCAGTGTGTAGGAATGTAACTTGAGATTTACTGACATTAAAGTGCAGTCCATGACTTCTATAGCTGCTTTTTGCATAATATTGACATAATTTTGTCTTTATTCAGGAACAGTAACTTGCACTTCATTATCCAGTTTGGACACTGCTCTCTTCATAAACACTGGGGACTGTGGCTGCTGCACTGCTGTATTGTTAGCTGTCTTAAATAAAATATTAAGTTATAATTCTGTTTTTGTGTGTTGGGTAGTGACCTCTCTGCTTGACTTCTTTACTTTTTTTTTTCTCCAGCTGTGGAGATTTTATATTACATAAAAAATCAACGGTTATGATGTGGATTTATAGGTGAACTGCAGAAATATAGCAGACCGCTCCAAGTACTCCACCAATAGTTAATGTAATGTGTAACACATTTGAGTAAACCTATTCAGTGAATTGCCTGTACTAGATTGATGAAGGACATTTATTCTTGTTGGTCAGAGCACATCCTAATTTTTACTACAATTATCTTTCTTCTGTTGGGCAAATTATTGATGTTAGGATTCCACCAAGGTGGCTTATATTTTTGTGATTGTCCTGTGCTTCTTTTGGGTAGGTACAGCTGTTTCTGTATGGCTATTTATAAGATTATTTTGGGTTTTTGTGAATAATTCTACATAGGCAGTGGGGTTCTCGTGGTTTGGAGACTTGGAATTTTGCTGGCATCACTTAATAGTAGGAAATTCACCTTAGAATTCTTCTTAAAGGTTTTGGAGTTAGCTAGGATCCAGGGTTTTATTTTTTATTTCAAAGGCGACGGCTTTATGGTTTGACCTGATCAGAGATGACATTACAGTGAGGTGGTGTGAAATGTTCTCCGTAACTAGTATAAACTAAGTATTTATCCATAACTGAGGCTCGACTGGTACAATAGTATGTTTGGGGCTGCGCTGTTGACAAACATGGAGGAATGCAGAATAAGTGAATGAGATTACTGTCTCATTTGAGACTTTTGTCTTTTGATTTATAATAACTTTGCCAGCTGACAGTAGAGTCCTTTACATTACGTATTCACTAGAAAGGGTACTGTGCTGAAGGGTGGACGGCTGCAGTGGATAGCTGTATGTGAAACATACATTGTAAGTATTAAAAGTGGCTAAAAGGCAGTTTTATTACTATAGTAAAACTCTAACACACACACAAAAATGCACTGACCGAGTAGTAGTGTGCAGAGCAGTAGTCAGGCGATTCTCATCCATGTTATTTAGCTTTTTCAATTGATTAGTCTGTATATACCTGGATAGCTGGGGTCTTTTTTGCTCTTCAGTAACGTGAGAGCTTTTTTTTTTTTTTTTGCTCTTTATGTGAGAGACCTGTTTGGTCCTCACTTGCCGTTTGTGGCCCCCAAACCACTTCTGTTGACTCAATGCGGCCCTTGCAACTGAAAAGGTTGGACACCCCTGCTCTAGTGTCTCCTATTCCCAAATATTACAGGAGTTACCCTGCCAGAGCCACCCTTGTCAGAAGAAACCCTTCCCCAGCTTGGACCTACCTTTTCCAGACAGAAGAGGGGCCAGAAGACCCCTTCCAGACCAGCTGTCTCTCAGCCCCCCTCTAGACAGTCCTTTCAAGACCGAGTAGGCCCCAGTAATGCGTGACTGCCTTGCCCACTTCCCTCTTTCTGCCCGCCTGTCTCACTGCCTCCTTTTTTGGAAAACCATCACCACAGACAAATGGGTTTTGGCTATTTTTGAAAAAGGATACTTTGTCTCCTGGAAAGAAAGGCCACCTTTAAGGGGCATCCCCTTCCTCACAAAAAATCAGAGACCCCTCTTCCCACAGATTCTGAAAGGCCTTCTGAACTTGGGCAGCATAGAACCTGTCCCTCCAAGACAGGAAGGAAAGGGCTTCTATTCGACTATTCCTGGTCCCCAAAAGAGATGGACCATTGAGACCCATTCTAGACCTTTCTTAAACCTATTAAGTGCCCACCTTCAGAATGCTGTCCCTTCATATTTACTCTCCTCATACTGGCCAAGGCTTTCATGGAAACACACAACCTGAAAGAAGCCTGTTTGTACATACCCATTTTACCCTCCCACAGAAAATGTTTAGGTTTCTCTAGACCCTCCTTTTATTTCCAATTTACTGCTTTGCCTTTTGGTTTGTCCACTGCCCCCAGTGTGTTCACAATGTCTGGCACTTGCCATTGCGTATTGCAGAATAGAGGGGATTCAGATTTATCCCTACCTAGACAACATTCTGATCCTAGCAGACTGCAAAGAAACCCCCAGTTGATCCTTCTAGAATTCAGTGTGCCGCCTTCAAAGTTTGGTGTTCACCCTCAACCTCCCAAAATCATCCTTGACACCAGAATAAGACAAAATATTTCTAAGGTTCAGGATCAAAATGAGCATAATGAAAGCTTTTCTTCCCCAGGACAAGGTCAACTCCCTGATGTCCCGTTTCAAAGCCCTGCTGCATAGCCAAGTAATTACAGCAAAGCAATTACTAAGTACCCTGGGTCTAAGTGCTGCCACCATCCCCATACTTCCACTAGCCAAAATGCATATGCGAAAGCTACAGTTGTATCTAAAAAATGTTTGGTCTCAGGACTAACGCCCTCTAGAGCAAGAAATCGCTCTACTGCCCTACCTAAAGGCAGAAATAATTTGGATTTAACAAGTCCAGCTGAACCCGGGCCTTCCTCTGCAGCCTCCTCTCCCAAACCAGGTTATGCATACAGATGCTTCAAACTCAGGATGGGGAGCCACAATGGCATCCTACAGGGTCCAAGCAAAATGGTACCCTTCCTTAAGGAACAATCACATCAACATGAAGGAAATGACCACAGTCGTCCTAGCACTGAAAGTCTTCATCCTTCCTACTACCGGGTGTTCTCCAAATAACAGAGAACATCACAGTTGTGGTACCTCAACAAGCAGGGTGGAAAAAAAGCGTACCACCTATGTAGACAAACCTCACTGATATGGGATCTAGCCTGTCAACACAACTTGTCCCTGCATTCATCCTACATCCCTTCGCAGGACAACAAACAAGCAGACCTTCTCAGCAGGACATCCTCTCCACACCACAAATGGATGTTGGACAGGAATGTCTTCCTAGACATTGTCCACCGGTGGGGCACACCAAGTAGACCTGTGTGCCTCCCCCCAGAATAGACAATTGCAGACCTTCTGCTCTAAGATCTACTCCCCTCTAGCTTGAAGAGTAGATGCTTTCAGCATTTCTTGAAAGGGAAGGTTTCTGTATGCCTTTCCTCCCTTCCCACTAAATCAGAAATCCCTCCTGAAAATCAGGAGACAAACCAAAAATCTTCTTGGTGACTCCTTGCTGGCCAAGGCAGCACTGGTTCCCCTTACTTCTCAGTCTAGCCAAGGGCTATCGCCGCAAGTTACCCCATAAGGTGGACCTTCTGACACAACACAGGGAAACCCTCAACCATCCACACTTGCAGATGTTGTCACTGACACTGTGGTGATGAATTTCTAATTATCTTCCGGCACCACTACTCAAAGGACGTGTTTTCAGTCCTGAGGGAGGCTAGGAAACCTACTACAAGAAAACCATACTTGGCTAAATTGGAAAGATTTTCAAAATGGTGCCTAGACCAGGGCAGGGGTCCATGCATTGCAGACCCCCCCCCCTTCCAGTTCTTGCATGTGTGTCAACTAGTAAAGGGCAGACTCTCTTCCTCTTCAGTGAAAGTCCACCTTTTGGCAATCTTAGCCTGCCAGTAGACCCTCCTCTACTAGCCAGGCTCGACGTGAAGCTATTATACATCAGATCTTCAAGAAACCCCATCCCACCACCCTGGGACCTTAACTTTTTTTTGGAAAAACAACCTGCTAGTGTGGCTACTCTGCAGATGGAAGACAGTACTGGTAGTGGCCATAACTTCAGCGAAAAGGGTGTCTGAATTACAGGTTCTAATGGCCTGCCCCCCTCCCCCCATACACTACCTTCCACAAGGACAGGGTAATTCTAAGAACTAACCCTTCCTTTATGCCAAAGGTGGTCAGTGATCTGTCCTTAAACCAATCTATTCATCTTCCCACCTTCTACTCCTCTCCTACCAATGATGGTGAGAGAATACTCCACTCCCTCGATGTACACAGACAGCTAAGATTTTACCTAGGCAAAACAAAATCCATTAGTAAATTCAATAAACTCTGTTTCCTTCCACCCCAGGGCCCTGGGCAAGACGGTCTCCAAACAATCACATGTTGGATTAGAATAGCCATTTGCCTCTTATTCACACCATGGCAAAATGCTCCTGCAGGGAGTTAAAGCTCGTTCCACCAGGGCAGTGGCAGCCTCCAAAGCCTTTCTAAAAGGCCAGGACACTGCTTCCATACTGGAAGCAGCCATATGGTCCACCATTCATACTTTCACCAAACACTACAAGTTAGACAATGTCTCCAGAGCACTTGCAGGATTTGCCAGGGCAGTCCTGCAGGTCTTTGTGAAATCAGCCTCTAACTCCTCCCTTCCTTCCAACTAAACTGTGGTACTCTCCCACACCAAGAATACTGCAACATAGGAATAGAAGGACATTGAATAGTCGTGTAAAATCTTAGCATAACCATAGATGTCCTTCTCTTCCGTGTTGCAGTATTTCTTCCCACCCATCAAAAAAAACCCTTATCCTTCCCTCCATCACTCAAATCCTCTGCTCTCTTGGGTTCTACACCCTGTCCTGTGACCTATGTAACCACATAATGGCTCCTTGACCCTATGACCGAGATCACTGGCTGTTACTCCTGCTGGGCCTTGAAGTTCCGAGTTCTGTGCTTGCAGATGTCACATTTAAGGTCCCTGGTTTATGGGCCCTGTGTGTGACATCCCACACAACTACTACAGCTAAGCTGAAGCTTTTGTATTGGAGCCGACGTATGGGTCACCGGAGATGGGGAAATCCCACACCAAGAATACTGCAACATGGTTATGGTAAGATTTTACACAGCTATTCTTTTCTAGAGTCAGGAATTCTTTCAATATGAGGGAAAAGGAATGCTTTTTGGTCTGTTTTTCCTTCCAGTATAGAAAATATCCATGTTACGTTGTCCCAATCTCATCTTCATTCTTGCTGGTTGGGTTTGGAGCAGATACTTTGCTCTGAATTGGCAGCATTCTAAAATTTTGAGAACTTCCAGTAGCTCAAGGCTAGATCCTATCCCAGCAAGCTTAACGAGAGTTACCCAGATCTCATTTGCCGCTTGGGGATTGCTTTGCGACTGGCTCAGGCTAAGCTGTATTTTTTTCTTTTAATTTCTCCCCTTTTTGAAAAAGATATTTTCTTCTTTATTAATTGTAGTTTGGGTATTTTGAGTGTCTGTGTCTCTTCTTTTATCACTTATTGTTGCAGTTACTTGTTGAGGCTGCCCCCGTGGCAGAGCGTGTCCGTAGAACCAGGACAATAGAGATGCGTTATCTGGTAGGCCCTTCCTGCTCTCCTGAAAGGTGGTCCGCCTGTGCATCTCTGGAGACGGTCAGGGGCAGATTGTCACTATACCCACAAGCCTGACAAAGTATCATAAAATTAATTGTTTGATTGGTGCGGGTTGTGGATAAGAGGTGAGAGATTTAAAATGTTAGTTCTGAAAAAAAAGTCCTATTCTACAGTTGGACGAAACCTAGGTCAGTTTGTCTTGTTGAATTTGTTTCATCGGCTTTGCATTAAAACCTTTGGTATCCAGCTCCGAGTATCTGTGGTATTTTTGGAAGTATACTTCAACAGTTATATTGTTCACAAAGTACTGGGATCGATGGCAATAACATTGTTTCCCCTTGGCACGCTTCCATATGAGGATATTACAGTGGCTTTTCTTTGCTCAGTGGTCCATGCAGGGATCTACCCATGTCGCACAAAATTCTCATCCCGGTTACCTGCAAGAAGGATCTACAGTGGTGGCTTCAGTCTACACATGTAGCGATAGGCAGATCGTTTTTCCTTCCCCAACCTGTAGCCATAGTGGCCACAGATGCTTCCCAGATAGGGTGGGGCATTATCTGGGACAGAGTGTTCAAGGAACTTGGCAACAACATGAATACCACTTGCACGTCAATGTCCTAGAGATGAGCAGTGCTTCTGGTGTTGCAAGCACACCAGGACTCTCCCTAGTGGGACAATTGCATTTCAAACGGACATGTCTGTAGTGTGGTACATCAACAAACAGGGCTGAACCAGATCTTACCCCTTGAGTCGAGAGGCTCTGAGTATGGCAATAGGCAGTCTTTTCTCAACACTTTCTGATTGCAACACACATCCCGGGGAAATCCAACGTGATAGCAGACGAGCTAAGCAGGGCAATTCTGATGCCACACGAGTGGTCCCTGAAGTAGGAAATTGCGAACCTAATTTTTCACAAGTGGGGCCAGCCTTACAGCGACCTTTTTGCTACATCAATCAATACCAAATGCAGCAGCTATTTTGCCCTAGTCCCCCCTCTGGGACAGTCACGATTGGCCTCCTGAACTTCTTTATGCTTTTTCCCCGTTTCCACTAATACCCAAATTTTTTCAGAAAGCAAAGTCATTGGGTTACAAACTAATCGTCATCGCCCCTTACTAGCCTCGTCAGCTATGGTTCCCCTTCCTATGGCCCCATTTCCAGGAGGAGCCTTGGATTCTGGACCCAGTTCCAGATCTCCTGATACATTAATCAGGGACACTCCACTCTTCTATTCAGACCCTCAAGCTGACACACTGGTTTTTCCACTTCCCGTCTTAGCCAGGCTTCCTGACATTTCCCCAGTAGTACGTCACATTTGGTTTCTTCGCACAAATCTACAACAAGAAAGCTTTGTGCTAGCAAATGGAAGAGGTTCTCTTGCTGGGCTGTCAAAAATCACATTGATTCTTTTACCGTACCCATTTTGAAGATCCTGGATATTTTGGCTGAAACTTTTAACCAAGGTGCAGCTGCAGCCACTATCAGAGTTCAGCTAGCTGCCATTTCCAGTTATGTTGAAGTAGGCTCCATAGTCATATCTCACAGATTATCCAAAGCCTTCTTAAAAGGTGCTATCTTACTAAGACCCCCAGTAAGAGAGCCACCTCCTCCCTGGGATCAAAAGTTAGATGTGAGAGTGTTCAATCTCGCCGTTTGTTCTTACACATGAGTTCGGAGCTGACCCTCGGCTCCGTGTCGGCCGCTTGCAAGCTCTGCATCGAGAAGAAGCTCGAGATCACCTAATACCCACAATCCCCCTCTGCCTTTACCTCAGATCTAGTTTGCCGCTGCAGCGTTCGCATCACTGGGTCGAGCTCGAGCACCTAAGATAAGATTAAGAATTTATTCTTATATTTTTCTTGGTACTTTTATTATAAAAAGTTTGTTAGTGATATTTTGTGTGTGTGTGGTAAGGTTGAGGGATACTCGGTTCCGTTAAGTTTATTAAAACTTAGAGTTTTCCTCGGGGCCTACCACCCCTTACTGGATTTGACTACCGGATTGACTACCTTACTGGATTCGACAATTTCACCGGACTTGACTTTCTTACTGGACTTGACCTTTCAGTTTTTATTAGTGACATGTCTGAAAAGTCTAAATCGGGTTTCAAGCGTTGCCAATGTGGGCAAAAGATGTCAGTAACTGACTATCATAGTTCCTGCGTCTACTGTCTTGGCCCTCTCCATCTGCAAGAAGACTGCTCTATTTGTCATTCTTTCAGTGGGAGGGTCATGACAGATAGGCGCAGGAAACTAATGGATAGAGGTTTGTTAAAACCTTCCTTTCAAGAGACTCTGGATGCTTCTGACCAGGCGTCCAAATCCTCGAAGGAATCGAAGACGTCAGAGCCCAAGTCATCGGCTCCGAGCTCTTCAACTAAAGTTAGATCACCGGTTCCACAGACTTCGGGGCAGAGTGTTCAACTGTTGTCAGTTTCTGAGCCTCGAGTCTTGGAACCGGTGATGGAGCTCCCTCCCCCGACACTGTTGAGGTCGGCTCAGTCTTCGATTCCTTCGACCCGTTTTTCCAGGCCCCTCTCCGACACCGATGTTGACCGTGTGGTGCAGAAATTACTGGAGAATACGGCCTTATCCAAACTTATCTCTGTTTCCACCCAATTGGTGTCGAAACTTGAAGGCCTCCCATTATCTCCATCTCTTCCTCCTCCGAGACCTGTTCAATCTTTGGAGCCGGAAGAGGCTGATCTACTGATTGTGGAGCCCTCGGTGCCAGAACCGTCCTTTTCTCGGTCGGCTCCGTTCACCTCGACTCCGTCGGATCCGGTACCGGAGTCTCGGGCGAAGATCCATCCTTGGTTCCGGGCGAGAGTCGAACCGATGTTTCGGTTCCGACTCTTCCTCTCGGGCCTCGGCTCGGATCGATTCGGCTCCGTCCTCGGGGTCGATGCCTTCGGTGCCTGTTTCGGGGATTCTTCCCATTTCTTCGGAACCGGAAGATACCTCGACTCGGGACCCGGGGGCCTTCGATCTCATGAGGAAGGTGTTGTCTACCCAGACAACCACATCAGTAGAAGCAGCCTCTCCTCCCTATAAAGGACCGTTATCCTCCTCTTCACCAACGGCCACATCCAAGCGTCGAGCACCGGTGTCTCAGCCACCCCTGGAGGGTGCCCCCTCTTCCTCGGAGGCTTCTTCGGATGCCCCCCCGAAGAAGTCCCTAGGAAAAGATTGTGTAAGAGGAGACACTTAGATTCTCCACAAGAATCTTTGACATCCGATACTGACTTGGATGAGTCAGAAGGGTCCCCAAAGTCACCTTCAGAAGATGTCTCCTTTTCTGACATCTTGGAGATCCTAAAGCAGAGAGGTGATTGGCAGTCCCTTCCCCCTTCTGAGGATGAGTCAGTCTTGCTGAAGGCATTCGGTGCTCGCCCTTCCTCCTCCTGGGTCACTCCGTCCTTCGACGAGTTAATGGAGCTGATTGCTCGAAGGGCGTGGGAGACACCTGACACGGTGGAACCAGTCCCTAGAAAGCCTAGTACATTACTGCACCCCAAGACAAGGCTTACCTCACAAAGGGAGTTCCAGTGGATGCCATGGTGGTGGCAGCGGCCACGAAAAAGGAGATGTCGGAATCTTCCTCATCTGTCCATCCGCCTAACAAAGACTCTAGGACTATGGACAGATACGGGAAGCGCATTTTTAGTTCAGCGGCTTTTTCTATGCGATCCCTGAACTATTTGACCCATTTTACACGTCTACAGAGGGATCTAATCAGAGTTGGGAGATACCCTCCAGGGTACTACAGATGCTGCTGTTTCAGAGAAAGTAACAGCACATCTCAATACCCTTACATCCATTGTTAACTCATCCATGAGGCTGATATCATACGCAGCCGAAGGATCGAGTAGGGCAGCAGCTTCAGCGATTGCTCTTCGCAGACAATCCTGGATGCGCTTATGTTCATTTGCGGAAGCCTTCAAGTCTTCCTTTACTAACGCCCCATTTGATGGTGCCACTCTCTTTGGCCCCAAAGTAAAGGAGACCCTTACCCGGTGTGAACAGGAGGGAAAGACTCTGTCTGCTGTCGGAGTCCGTTTTTCCACCCCATCCAGACCGTACCCCAAAGGGCAACGCGGTGGGAAAATGTGGTTTTGAAAACCCCAAGGATCTTTCCCAGGCACACAGGGTGATGCCCCCTCTAGAGGCAGAGGAGGGGGCAGAGGTGGAAGACGCCGCCCTGGCGGCAGAGGGGGTCCGCAAAACCAAGGTGACAGGGATACACCCCCTGGAAAACCATTCCAGCACTCCTGAGAGGAGGCCCGACTGTCCTGCTCTGGAGGCAGTCGGGGGTCGCTTAGCTTTATACCCTCAGGCCTGGCAGAATCTTACTACAGACAACTGGGTAAAAAGCGTGGTTACCAGAGGTTACAGAATACCCTTTCTATCCACTCCCATTCCAAAGAAAAGACTCCCAGATGTGCCGCCCCATCTGCGAGACCCAGCAGCTATAGAAATTTCAAAGCTGCTAGAAAAAAGTCATCCAACCAGTCCCAGCGGACCAAATAGGATTCGGAACTTACTCAAGGTTCTTTTTAGTTCCAAAGAAGACAGGGGACTGGAGGCCGATTCTGGACCTAAGCAACCTTAACACCTTTGTCAAGAAAGAAAAGTTCCGAATGGTCACGCTTCAATCGATCCTTCCATTCTTACAGAAGCACGACTGGATGTGCTCAATAGATCTGAAGGACGCATACTACCACATCAAAATGGCCAGGGCGTCCAGGGATCATTTGCGCTTCCGGCTGGGAGCCAGTCACTATCAGTTTCGAGCCCTGCCCTTTGGTCTGACCTCAGCCCCCAGGGTTTTCACCAAATGCATGGCAGTGGTAGCGTCTCATCTGAGACGCCTAGGATTCCAGGTGTTTCCGTATCTGGACGACTGGCTCCTTTCTGCCACCACCCGGCGTCAACTGATACAGGCCAGAGATTACACTCTACAACTTTGTGTTCATCTTAGACTTTCCGTAAATTTCGAAAAATCTTCACTACAGCCATCACAGCATATCTTATTCATAGGAGCGGAATTAGATACGCATCATTTAATTCTAAGGCTCCCTCCAGAAAGGATAGCCTCACTACAAAGCCACATTTCTCTCCTTCTGTCATCCAAAAAATCCCCAGCAAAGCTGGTTCTGAAGGTCTTGGGTCTCATGGCAGCTTCTCTCATTGCGATACCATTGGGAAGACTGCACATGAGAGTTCTACAATGGCTACTGTTTGCACAATGGTCGTTCCAACAGCTACCTCTGACACACGAAATTTTGATTACAAACACATGCAAATCACACCTAACCTGGTGTTTTCAGACTTGCAACCTTTCCAGCGGAAGACCTTTTGTGCTACCCACGCCGACAGCGACGATAACCACGGACGCTTCCCTGATAGGGTGGGGGGGGCATCTTTCAGGGACAGACAGTCCAAGACGAATGGACCAATTTGGAGTACAATCTGCACATCAATGTTCTAGAGTTGAGGGCAGTGTTTCTAGCGTTGCAACACTTTGCTCCCCTTCTTCCTCTAGGGACTATTGCAGTTCAGACAGACAACATGTCTGTAGTCTGGTACATAAACAAACAAGGGGGAACCAGGTCTTATCAGCTTTGCAGAGAGACCGTGAGAATTTGGCAATGGGCGGAGTCCACTGGTCGCTTTCTGATCGCAACGCACATCCCGGGGTCATCCAACGTCATAGCCGACAGGCTTAGCAGAGCAATCCTGTTGCCTCACGAGTGGTCCCTCAATCAGTCAATTGCGAAGACGATTTTTCGCAAGTGGGGCCAGCCTTCCTGCGATCTTTTTGCGTCTCCAATGAACGCCAAATGCAGGAGCTACTTTGCCCTATTACCCCCTCCAGGGGAAGTCCCCAGGGACGCGCTGGTGCACGATTGGCCTCCGGGTCTCCTGTACGCTTTTCCTCCCTTTCCACTGATTGCAAAGTTTCTGCAGAAAGCCAACAACCTTCAAAGGACGATAATCCTCATTGCCCCATTCTGGCCTCGTCAAATTTGGTTCCCCTTTCTGTTGCAACACCGCATTCGGGGACCTTGGATTCTGGACCCAGAGCCAGATCTACTGACTCACTCGTCAGGAGTTTCTCACCCTTCTCTCGAATCACTCCATCTAGCAGCTTGGCTGCTCCGCTTCCCTTTTTAGCCAGGTCTGATTCTCTCACACCGGCAGTTCAGAATATATTAGTGGCTTCTCATAAAGCTTCCACTACAAGGACCTACACCAGTAAATGGAAGCGTTTCGTCTTCTGGGCGAATTCACATAATTTAGACCCTGTCATAGCTCCGTTAAACAAGATCTTGGAGTTTTTAACAGAATTGTTCCATGAAGGGGCTTCTCCTGCCACTTAATTTGCTGCCATTTCCAACTTTCATGTGGAAGAATGTGGGGCACCTGTGATGTTTCTCAGACTTTGTAAGGCTTTTTTAAAAGGATCTTTTCATATTAGACCTACAGTTAGAACTCCTACATCACCTTGGAATCTGAATTGATGTTGCCCCCTTTTGAGCCAGCCTCCGTTTGCCCATTGAAGTTTTTATCGTGGAAGACTCTCTTCTTGGTAGCCATTACATCCGCTAGGTGAGTGTCTGAGCTTCAGGCTCTTTCTATTAAACACCCTTATTTGATCTTCCACTCTGATAGAGTATCTCTTCGCACTAATCCATCCTTTCTCCCCAAAGTTTGCTCTACCAATAACATTAATCAGTCCATTGAATTACCCACCTTTTTCAAAAATCACACTAATAAATTAGAGTATATGTTACACAAATTGGATGTCCATAGACAACTCAGGTTTTATTTGGAAAGAACAAAGGATCACAGGAAATCTGATCAACTCTTTGTAGCCTTTGCTGACAGCAGGAAAGGTGTAGCGGTTACTAAACGAACTCTTTCCAAGTGGCTAACTGATTGTATTATATACGTTTATGATTCTTCAAATCAAACCTTCTGTCAAACCTAAAGGGTATTCTACAAGATCAGTGTCTACATCCTTGGCTCACGCAGCTCGTCTACCATTAGACACGATTTGTGCAGCTGCTACTTGGGCTAAACCGCATACATTCATTTCTCATTACAAAGTGGACAGGGTTTCTAGGGATAGGGCAAACTTTGGTTCCACTGTGCTCAAGAACGTTCTCCCGTGAGTTCCTCAGGAACATGGAGCTAGGGACGCTACCCATGTGTAAGAACAAACTGCGAGATTGAACACACTCACATATAGAAGTTATGTCCTTACCATAACGTTCCATGTGGAGTGTTCATCTCGCCTTTGTTCTTACATTCCCACCCTCCCACCCTCAGGAAGAACGTTCAATTTGGTGCCTGGTCTGGAGTATTATCCTTCTGCATTTGCAGTGGTTATATTTGTATGATGTACATGTGTGTGTATATATATATATATATATATATATATATATATATATATATATATGTATATAGATGATTTCTTGATTATGTAAATTTTGGCATGAGTGTGCTCTCTCTGGCTGCTGGTTTGCTTGCAAACTAGATCTGAGGTAAAGGCAGAGGGGGATTGTGGGTATTAGGTGATCTCGAGCTTCTTCTCGATGCAGAGCTTGCAAGCGGCCGACACGGAGCCGAGGGTCGGCTCCGAACCCATGTGTAAGAACAAAGGCGAGATGAACACTCCACATGGAACGTTATGGTAAGGACATAACTTCTATTTCTAGCTGCTCTGACCCCCCCCTCCCCATTCTGAGGTCTGTGCGTGCAGATGTTACATTTAAGGTCCCTGCTTTGTGGCCCTACGTGGGACTTCCCATGCAACTTCAACAGCTAAGCTGAAGCTTTTGTATAGGCGCCGACATACGGGTCACCTGAGATGGGAAATCCCACACACAGAATACTGCAATATGGAAGAGATGATATCTATAGAAATCCTTCTATTCCCATGTTGCAGTATTCATACTGTGGGATTTCCACCCCTCAGGCAACCCAACGTTGTTTTCTATACAAAAGTTTAAGCCTGGCTGCCGTATTTGCATGGGACATCAAGCACAGGGCCATAAACCATGGAGTATAAAACTGACGGCACGCACAGATCTCAGAACTTTTCAGCCGCATACTACTATTTAGACTGCTTCGCTCCTACGTCCGAAGACTTCTAAAAGATATGTACCCCATTGGGGTTTGCCTTTTTCCTACTTGCTTTAGCTTGTTTGCTATAGTTTTTCTTTAGCCGAAGTTGGAGAGAGTAAATGTAGTTGCACGTGCAAGATGCTGCACAGACTCCCACAACACGCTGTCTTTTGCTTAGGTAAAGAGCACGATTACAAGGCCTGTTCTATTTGCCAATCCTTCATACACAAGATCTTATGCAGCAGTCTGTCCACGTAAAATCTATTTTTAGAGAACCAAAGGCCTAAACGCCTCGCGATTAGGATTGATCTTGAGTTGGCCGCCCAAGCCGAACGGTGACGGAAGAAGGCCCAAGGTCTCCAGGCCTTCTCCAGATGCCACTCCACCTTCGGATGTCCCACCGACTACCGATCCAGGGGCCGAGGGACACCTGATTACTCTTGACTGTTCTAACTAATCCTCCGGAAGATGCCATGTCAGTACCCACGGAAAGCACGGCAGTGGAGTTGATTCAGACGTCTGTTATAACCAACATCGAGGGGGAACTATTGCTGAACTATCCAACTTAGACCTCTCCACCAGTTCAGGCCTCAGTTTCCTTGCCCACCCAGACGCACACTCCTCCTAAAAGGGAGCAGAAGAATAAATACTCGAGCCCTACGCCTCTGGCAGCCCCAGACGTTTTTCACATGTCCTTATTCCTGTGTTGCAATAGTCTAGTTGTGGGATTTCCTGCCTCAGGCGACTTGAGTTGGCTCCTATACAAAAGCTTCAGCTTGGCTGTTGCAGCGTGCGTGGGATGTCGGATGTAAGGCCATAAATCAGGGGCCTTAAATGTGACATATGCACACACAATCCTCAGAACTTTTCAGCCACAGACCTACGCATTGTACGCTCGCTCTCTCAGACATATCCGTAAAGCTAAGTAACCAGTTGGGTTTCTGTGTTTTCTTTTTTTGCCGATTGTTATTGCTTAGGCTTGGTTGTTGTAGTCTTTAGCTGATGTAAGGTAAAAAGGGAAAGTGGCAATGCGGGCACCAGATGCCCCTTGGACGCCGATGATAGGTGTGTTTTTTTGCTTAGGCCGGGAGCACGAACATTCCGCCTCCTCAGTTTGTCAATCATTTGTGCTGAAGATGCTATGCAGCCGGTTGGCCGATTTAAACCTTTGCCTAGAAAACATTTACCTTAAACGGTTAGCCCTTAGAATGGATCCTGCATCGGAGGCCACAACCGAAACTCTTCACAAGAAGGCCAAGATTCTTAGGCCTTCACCTGCTGCTTCAATACCAAACGCCCCCACTGGCAATCTGGGAGTTGAGAAGCGCCCGGCGGATCCGTTGACTTCAGTGATGTCCTTTGAGGAAGCCATTGCACAGCCGACGACCAGGATGTGTCCTCAGAGCTTATCCAGACACTGACTACTGTCGATGGGGAACCAGATTCTGTGTTACTTCCGGGATCCGGACTTCGGAAATGTTGACCACAAAACCTGACTGCAGGCTGGTTCATACTTCACCCTGAACAAAACGAGGCAGAAAAACCAAGCATACCTCCTCCTCTGCAGAAGCCCTACCAGATTGTTAGGCCTTCACTTTCTCTCTCATGCAGGCCTTTATGCCCCTTAGGCCTTCAGCCTCAACCTCCACTACTCTACCTTTACTGAGCCCTAGGCCTGCATCTGCCTCTTCCCTCCCACCCATGACCTCTTAGGTTAGGGATTAAGAGCATGATTCTTCCTTTTCTTCCTCAGAGGACTCTGTTTCATATACATCCCAGATTGCTTTTCCCCAGGAGTAGCATTCTCCTGATGAGGAATCTGTGGAAGAAGGGGATTCTCCCCCTGAGGATATTACCTTTTCATGAGACCATCACCAAAATGAATACTTCAAATGGGATACTTCCCAAATGACTTGCACCCAAAAGAGGTACTTTGAGCTGCTTCAAGTGTAATTCTCCTCCACTTCTGCTGTCCCTCCAGTTTTTCCTGCTTTCTTAGATGCCTTTAATTCAGCTTCTAAGGCCCAAGACTCCCAACTACCAGCCCCTAAGCGCCCTGACCACTTCTATAAAGTGCCAGAGCAGCAAAAATTCCTAGTTGCCACCTCTAGCAGACCCAGCTGTGATTGCCACTGCTCCTGATAAACAGTCTAGACTGCTGCCTTCTGCCTCCCTCCTACCCATGGATGACGATAGCAAATATATGGCTAGAATAGGAAAGAAGGTATACACATCCTCCATTTTGGATTTCAAAGCCATAAATTATCAGACCCACGTGACTAAGTATGCTCTAGACTTAGTGGCTCAAGCCTCCTCCATGCTGGCTTCTATTCCTGACAGTCCCATTAAGGCTGACATCTTTCCAAACTGTCCGTGGCCCAGCTAGTAGCCAGGCACTCCATTAGATGCATCTACGATGCTGCAGAAGCATCTGCCCGCTCTGCAGCATCTGCTTCTGTCCTCATGAGGTACTCCTGGCTGAGACTCCTGAGTCTACCAGAAGACTTCAAGTCCAGTACCTTGGATGCCCCCCTGGATCACAATTTCCTTTTTTGGAAAACAGTCTGCAGATCTCCAAAAATCTGCAGGAAAAATGTAAATTTACAGGACATCAAACATCTGCTGATGTCCCCCTTTCCCCAAGTATTACAGGAACTACCCCGCTAAAACCACTTTTGCAAGTCGTAACCCTCCACAAACAGCTGCTTCCTCTTCCAGATCTAGAAGAGTGACCAGACCTACCACAGCCAGACCTACTGCACTTCCTCAGCTCAGACCGTCCTTTAAAGACGGAGGAGGTCCCAATAATGGGTGACTGCTGTGCCCACCTACCACTTTTTTGCACACCTTCCCCACTGTCTCCCCTTCTGACAATCCATCACCTCAGACCAATGGGTCCTATCCATTATCCAAAAAGGGCACTTCCTATCCTGGAAAGAAAAAACACCCAGGAAAGGTATTCCTTCCCCCCCAAAAAAAAACAAATTCATCTCCTGCCACAAATTGTCAGACCTGTTAAGGTTAGGCACCATAGAACCTCTCCCATCATGACAGGAAGGAAAGGGATTCTACTCCAGTCTCTTCCTGGTCCCCAAAAAAGATGGCCCCCTGGAGACCCATCTTAGATCTCCCCTTTCTAAATCTCCAACTTTAGGTACCCTCCTTCAAAATGCTCTCACTTATTTCAGCCAAGGCCTTTATGGCCACCTTGGACCTAAAAGAAGCCTACTTACACATACCCTTCAGGACTTCCCAAAGACAATTCCTCCGTTTCTCTGGCCTTTCCTCGTTTCCAATTTACTGCCTTGTCCTTTGTAAACACTCGGGGACAGTGGATAAACCAAAGTGCCTAGCCAAAGCCATTGTCTTCTGTAGAACCCAGGGAGTCCAGATTTACCCATATCTGGATGACATCCTAATACTAGCAGAGTCAAAAGTTGCCCTCTCAAGGTATCTGCACTTCGTGTCCCTTCTGCAAAATCTGGGGTTTACCATTAACCTCCTAAAGTCCTTGAACCAAGACAAGATTTTCCTACGCTGCAGAATCCGAATGGGCAAAATGAAGGCCTTTCTCTCACAAGAAAAGGTTCTATCCCTGACTTTCCACTTTAAGGAAATCCTTCACTCCCAGAAGGTGACGGCAAGGCAATTTCTTAGTCTGCTAGGCTTAATGGCAGCGACCATCCCCATGCTACCACTGGCCAGAATGCACATGTGCAAGCTACAGTGGTACCTCAAACATTTGGTCCCAGTACCTACATCACTTAGAACAGGTTATCCTCCTCCTTCCCTGTCTAAACACAGAAATCAGCTGGTGGATCCAACAAGTCCAACTAAACCTGGAACTCCCATTTCTCCCACCCACCCCAACCCAAACAGTGCCTACAGATGCCTCAGATTCAGGGTGGGGGGGGGTGACACTGGCAACCTACAGGGTTCAGGAAAAGTGGCACCCTTCTCTACAGGCCAAACACATCAGTGTCAGGGAAATGACAGCAGTCTTCCTAGCTCTAAAGACCTTTATCCCCCTTCTTGTACCAGGGGTGCTTCTGATAGTGACGGATAATACCACTGTTATGTGGTACCTCAACAAACAGGGAGGAGCAAAGGCCTGTTAGCTGTGTAGACTGACCCTGCTGATATGGGACTTGGCCTCTCGCCACAACTTGGATGTTCATCGTGCATACAGCTGCAGTCATAACAGATGGGTTTTCCTGCCGTCAGGCGGGTCCTCGGTCGGCCAAATTCTAAAGTCTAGGTCCGGCGTCGGATGTCGTCGCTTCTTCCCTGACAGTGCGACAGGGGTATAAAAGAACCAGCCAATGCCATTTTCTTCAGTCTTTCTTGCCACTCGGTGCCCGAAGCAGAAGCAGTTCGCAAGTGCCATTCGGCCAGCTCCTGAGATTACGAATATTTTTCAACCGAAGGCTTCTTGAAAGCTAAGTGCCCCGTTGGGGAAACTTTTCTTGCCTCAGACCGATGTCAGACAAAGTTAATAACTGTATTTCATGTGGGAAGCAAATACCGCATAAGGATTTCCATTCCCTCTGCATTCCTTGCTTAGGCCCAGACCACGACATCTCGGCCTGCTGTTTTTGTGCTACATTCAACAAACGCACTATTAAGCGCCGGGCGGAGTTCGCCCAACACTATTTTGGCAAAAAATTTAATTACATTATGTCGTCTGATACTCCGACTCCAGTTTTGAGTAAGACGCAAAGATAAAGACCGACATACGAGGTCCGCGACTTCTACCGACACCACGCTAAAGCTGACTACAGGTGCTCCGGTTCTCAGCGAGGTGCCTACGCAGCCCCTGACTACCAATGACACTTCATTAGCGGTGTCTTCTGTGCCCGAGGTCGCAGGCTCTTTGGCCCACACCCCGACTACAGATACCGAAGCCACTTTTGGCGGGGAAACTCAGAGTTTAGACAGGCCTGCCACCTCTCTAGGTGTCTTCAGGCCGCCGCCTTCTTTTTCCATTAAGGCTTTCACTAAATCTAAAGCAGCCATGCATACTAAAAGACAAGCTCCACAGGGCCCCTCTCAAGGCCCCATGCCTAAAAAGCAGATGATCAAAATGGCTGAGGATTTGATTACTTATATCAGGGGTTCTCAATCCCCCTCGGACAAAAGGCCCAGAGTGGAGGAAGAATATCCTTCCTCGGACCAGGCCTCCATTACTTCAGAACATTCTGAGGACCAGGAACATTCATACTCCCCTTTTGAGGATTCTCATGCAGAGGAGTCCATTCCCTCTGTCCCCCCCCCCGAGGATTACTCCTTTGGGGAAACCTTGCATACCTTGATGGAACACTTCCACTGGGAAGGCCAAGAGTACTCAGACTCCAAGAAAAGGCTCAGGGATTTCCTCTTGCTCCCTCAGCACAGGCCTCTGGCTATACCTCCTGTCTTAGACATTCTAGATGTGTATTCAGAGGCCAGCCTTAACCCAGATTCTTTACCCCCAGCTCCAGTCAAGCCTGACAGGTATTACCGGGTTCCTGATTCACACCAATTCCTATACAAAAGCCATGCGGCTGACCCAGAAACTATTTCACAGGGCCCCAAGGGAATTAATGCCTCCACTGCCAAAAATCCTTTACCTTCAGAGAGAGATTCCATGGCTTTAGAAAGGTGGGGGAAGAAGGTATACACCTCGGCCACCTTAACCATGAGGGCATTAAACTGTCAGTTCCATATGTTAAAGTATCAACAGTTTTTGTTATCGCAGTTGAAAAGCAAAATGTCACAACCTGAACAACCAGACTTGAAGGAGTTGCAGGATTTGTTGCATAGTGCAGAGCAAGTGGGTAAACGTACCTTGCAATGTGGTTTTGATGCTTTAGAGGCCTCATGTAGAGCTGCTGTTACAGGATCAGTCATACGTAGACATGCTTGGCTCAAAGAGCAAACTTTACCAGATCATGTCAAAGCTAAATTACTAGATGCACCTCTTCAAAAAGATGTATTGTTTGGTGTTAAAGCTGAGGAGGTATTAAAGGAAATGGAGGAAAAGGCAAAATCAATGCAAACAGTGAAAGATTTCCTACAGGTACAGTCTCCACGTTTCAGTAGAAATTGGCCTTCAAAAAATTGGTCCTTTCCAGCCACAGACAGACCTCAAAGAGGTAGATACAGGCACCCGAGGGGTAGAGGGCAATCTCAAGGATCATTTAGAGGCAGACAATGGCAAGCACCTACACCAAGAGGTGGTGAGGATAGTTCACAGCCATTCAGAAAGCAGAACCAATGACTTTCCCCTTTGCATGCCAAGCAAGACTCAAATGGTAGCACCTTTAGGCGGAAAACTGGCATTATTTTCAAAAAATTGGCGCATTGTCACAAAAGACAAATGGATCCTGGACATTATAGACAGAGGCTACAGATTCCACTTTCACACCCTTCCAAAAATGAGAGGCATGCCAAACCTGCCACACAATCAAATGGCAGAGGCACAAAAACAAATTTCAGATCACATGGACATTAAAGCTATTCACGAGGTACCTGCACAAGAACAGGGTCAAGGTTTTTATTCCAGACTATTCCTGGTGCCAAGGAAGGGCAAAGATTGGAGACCTATTTTGGACCTATCCATCCTAAACACATTTAATCGTACCAAAATTCAAGATGCTCACATTACAGCAGCTTCTTCCCATGCTGGGCAAGGAGTCTTGGCTGGTAACATTGGACCTCAAGGAGGCATACCTGCATGTCCCAATCAGACAAGATTGCAGAAGATACCTCAGATTTCTTGCAGGTTCAACCCACTATCAATTCTCTGCATTGCCCTTTGGCTTATCTACTGCGCCCAGAGTGTTCACGAAATGCCTGGCATCAGTGATTGCCTTCTGCAGACTTCAAGGGATACAAATATACCCATATTTGGAAGACTGCCTGATCCAAGCGGACAGCAAACACATTCTTCTGAAACACCTGGCGTTTGTAATAATGTTGTTGAATTCTCTGGGATACACAGTCAACAAAAAGAAATCAAGACTAATACCCTCTCAAACAATAATTTTCCTGGGTGCCAGCTTGGATACAAACACCCAGATGGCCTTCCTCACGCCAGAGAAACAAGGGCAACTAACTCAATACTTCAGAAAACTGGCAACCTTCACCAGGCTGACTGCAAGGAAAATCCTGCAGGCTCTGGGATTCATGGCATTTTGCATCCTGGTAATCCCTTGTGCAAAGCTGCATATGAGCAAACTTCAATGGTACCTAAAAAACTTATGGTCTCAACACAGCCACAGTTTGGAAACGGTTATACCACTGATTCCATGTCTTCAAAAGGAATTTCTGTGGTGGGCTCAAGCATTTCAAAGAGATATAGGTCTCCCATTTTGCAAGCCTCAAGCAAATCAAGTCATCACAACAGATGCCTCGGACCATACCTGGGGGGCGCACATGACAGCATTCAGGGCAAATGGTCACAAAAAGAAAAGCACCTACGCATCAAGCAAAAGGAAATGTTAGCAGTAATAAATGCTATTATGGCTTTCAAAGACCTACTGCATCCAGGCCAGCTATTGATAAGGACAGACAACACCACAGTGATGTGGTACATAAACAAACAGGGAGGAACCCATTCATATCCCCTATGCAGGCTAGCCATGTCTCTTTGGAACATGGCTCTGGAATTACAAATCCAACTTCAAGCACAGTTCCTGCCAGGCAAGGAAAACACACTGGCAGACAACCTGAGCAGAAATATGACAGAGCCGCACGAATGGAAGTTGCATCCTCAAGTTTTTACAAAGATAATTCAAGCATGGGGAAGACCAGACATAGATCTCTTTGCCACCCACAGAAATTGCCAATTGACAAAATTCTGCTCAAGTACCTTTCATCCACAAGCCTGGAAAGTGGACGCACTCTCTTTCAGTTGGACAACAATGACAGTTTATGCCTTTCCACCTCTTCCTCTGCTGCCCAAAGTTCTATTAAAAGCCAGAGCGGACAGACCAGAGATGATTCTCATTGCTCCAGACTGGCCAAGACAACACTGGTACCCTCTCCTGAGGAGCCTGACTCATTCCCCACCATGGAGACTGCCTCTAATGCCTCTCCTACTGACTCAGCACAACTTCAAAACTCTTCACAGTCAGCTGAAAACACTCAATCTAGCCGCATGGAGGATTCCTTAAATCCACAACAGACCCTACTCTCCAAGGAGGTGCAGGATGTCATTTTGGAGGCCAGAAGACCTTCTACTAGAAAAGCCTACTCCGCAAAATTGAAACGGTTTTGTGCCTGGAATCAGAAAAAGGCTCAGAACCCTGGAATACTGAATTTACCTCAAATATTACAGTACCTAGCTGAGATGCTAAGCAGTGGACTTTCATTCTCCTCCATCAAAATCCATGCCTCAGCCATTTCTGCAGAGTACAACACTGATCCTCATTTTATTCTCTCACCCTCTCAAGACAGTTCCTCAGAGGGGCTAAGAATATAAAACCCCCAAGGAAACAACCAGTACCTGCTTGGGACCTCAATTTCATTCTAGAAAAACTGACCTTGCCTCATTTTGAGCCCGCTCCTTCAACAGAACTGCAATATTTGTCCTGGAAAACAGCCTTCCTTCTGGCTATCACCTCAGCTCGCAGGGTTTCGAAACTACAAGCCCTCATGGCTGTGCAGCCTTTCATCATTTTCCATCAGGACAGAGTTTCCATACGAACCAATCCTTCCTTTATGCCAAAGGTAGTATCCAGGGTAGCCTTGAATCAGGCTATCCACTTACCTACCTTTTACCCTAATCCACAAAACAAAGGGGAGAGGTTATTACATTCCTTGGACATTCACAGACAGCTCCGTTATTTGGACAGAACAAAGACTTTCAGAAAATCAGAGCAACTCTTTGTATCCTATGCTACAGGTGCTCAAGGGAAGCCTATTTCCAAACAGACAATCTCAAAATGGATAGCCCACTGCATACGCTTTTGTTACTCTTTTCATGGTAAAACTGTACCTACAGGCATCAGATCTCACTCCACAAGGGCCACAGCTACCTCTGCAGCTTTCCTCAGGGGGGTTCCTACCAAAGATGTTTTGGAAGCAGCCACTTGGAGTTCTGTTCATACTTTCTCCAAGCACGATCACCTACCATTATACTCCAAATCTAGAGCGGTTTTTGCCACTGCAGTCTTGCAGGGCATCCTGGCTCCTCCTAGTTCCACTTAGTGCCTTCCACCCTTTATTAGCTTTGGGATTCTACCCATCTGTTATGACTGCAGCTGTATGCACGATGAACATAGTACAGTTTTGTACCTACCATAAATGTAGATGATCGAGTGCTAATACAGCTGCAGTCCAGGTTTCCCTCCCTCCTTCCCCTCTTGGGACAGGCCTAATGGCTAACACCCCCCACATACAACCTCATGGGAGTATTCCTTTATGGTGTATTTGCTTGCAACTACTGTTTTTTGATTATATTGCATTGCATTATTACATAAATTTATGTTTTGCCTTCCTTCTGGGGGCACCTGACATCTGGGGCAAGAAAAACTGAAGAAAATGGCGTTGGCTGGTTCTTTTATACCCCTGTTGCACTGACGTCAGGGAAGAAGCGACGACATCCGATGCCGGACCTAGACTTTGGAATTCGGCCGACTGAGGACCCGCCTGACGGCAGGAAAACCCATCTGTTATGACTGCAACTGTATTAGCACTCGAACATCTACATTTATGGTAGGTACAAAACTGTACTTTTTGCAGGCGAGCTACATCCCATCGCAGAACAACAAGCAACCAGATCGCCTAAGCAGGACTTCCTCTCCACAGCACAAATAGATGCTGGGCAGGAAGATCTTCCTAGACTTAGTCCACTGGTGGGGTACTCCGCAAATAGCCTTGTTTGCCTCCCCCCAGAACAGGCAGCTGCAGACCTTCTGTTCAAAGACCTACTCCCCTCTTGCATGGAGAGTGGATGCTTTCAACATCTCTTGGGAGGGGAAGTTTCTTTATGCCCCCCCCCCCCTTTCCCAATGATTCCTGAAAATCAAGGACAAACCAAAAATCTTTAGTGGCTCCCTACTGGCCAGGGCAACACTAGCTCCCCCTACTTCACACTTTAGCCAAGGGCAATCACTACAAGTTACCCCACAGGGTGGACCAACTGACTCAAGACAAAGGAACTGTCCTCCACCCAAACTTGCAGATTTAATCCCTGACTCTGTGGGTGATAAACTTTTGATCCCCTTCAGACACCACTACTGAGAAGACGTGCTTTCAGTCCTGAGGGAGGCAAGGAAACCCACCACCAGAAAATATTACCTAGCTAAATGGGAAAGCTTTACAAAGTGGTGTCTGGACAAGGGAAGGGACTCTAGCTCTGCTGATGCCCCCTTGATGTTCATTGTGTTTCACTGTTGCAGTCATTACACTTGGGTTATCCTGCTGGCAGGCGACCTGCAGTCTGCCCGAGTTCCAAAGTCTTGGTCTGGCACCTGTTGCTGTCGCCTCTTCCCTGACGTCAGTGCGCCAGCGGTATAAAAGTTGCAAGAGACACCGTTTTCTTCAGTCTTTCTTGCCGCACGGTGCCCGAAGCAAAAGCAGTTCGCTAGTGCTGGTCGGCAGACTCCTGAGATTTTCAAATTTGAGTTTCAGAACCGAAGTCTTCAATAAAGCTAAGTACCCCGTTGGGGAAACTTTTTCTTGCTGCATACCGATGTCAGTAAAAGTTAATTGTATTTCTTGTGGGAAGCAAATACCTCATAAGGACTTTCACTCTTACTGTATTCTTTGCCTAGGCCCTGATCACGATGTTAACAGTTGTCGGTTTTGTGCCACATTCAATAAACGCACTATTAAACATCGGTACGATTTTGCTTTACATTACTTTGGCTGAAGGTTTAATGACATAATGCCGTCGGAACAACCGACCGGAATTTATAAAAAAACGCAAAGACGAAGAAAAGGACAGGCGTCCGTGATCCAAAACCGATGAAGCCTCTTCCAGGCCAGTCGCCGATTGTCAGTGAGGTGCTTTCGCAGCCCCTGACACCCGCTACCTCAGAGCCACAGGCCGTAACCGACAGCCACGTGCAGACACCTAGGCCTGTGGTAACTCAAGGTATTGGGCCTACGGAAACTATTCCCTCAGATGGGTCTGGAGCCGCTGAGCATGCATTGGCTTCTGAGGGTGTTTTCAGACCTTCACAGCTTACAATTAAGCCCACTTCAGCAGCCAAGGCAAAGTCAAAAACACCATTAAAGACAAGGAAACAAGTACAGCTATCTCCTGAACAGTCATCCATGCCAAAGAAACAGATGCTAAAAATGGCCGAAGTCCTAACTACTTTAATCCGGGGTTCCCATCCCCCTCCTGACAAAAGGCTTAGGCAAGACACCGACTATGATTCCTCTGACCAGGTTTCCATTTCCTCTGATTCCTCTTCTGATCAGGGATACTCTCTCCCACCCTATGAGGACTCTAATGCAGAAGAGTCTATACCTTCGGCCTCTCCGCCTGAGGATTATTCTTTTGGGTAAACCCTGCACACCATGAGGGAGCATTTCCATTGAGAGCCAGGATTATTCAGAATCCAAGAAAAGGCTCAGCGACTTCCTTTTATTGCCTCAGCACAGGCCCCTGGCTAACCCCCCCCCTGTGCTTGATATTATTGATATTCTGAATCCAGTCTGTCTCCTGATTCTTTACTCCATGCACCAGTCAAGCCAGACAGGTACTACGGGGTCCCTGACTCTCATAAATTTCTTTACAAAAACCCCACTGCAGACCCAGAAACAATTTCACAGGGTCCTAAAGGGGTTAAGGCTTCCACTGCTAAAAATCCTGTCCCCTCCGATAGGGATTCCAGATTTCTGGACAGGTGGGGGAAAAAAGTTTACACTTCTGCTACTTTAGGTGTAAGGGCTTTAAATTACCAGTTTCACATGCTTAAATATCAACAGTATCTCATGTCATTGTTAAAACAGAAAATGGTTTCAAGTTTAGAAAGTCCTGACTGTAAGGAAATGCAGGATTTATTGCATGCAATTGAACAAGTGGGAAAGCATACTCTGCAATGTGGTTTTGATTCTTTAGAGGCTTCTTGTAGAGCCGCAGTTACAGGCTGTTATTCGAAGGCATGCTTGGTTGAAAGAACAAAGTTTACCTGACCATGTTAAAGTAAAATTACTGGATGCTCCACTACAGCATGATACTTTGTTTGGTGTTAAGACAGAGGAAGTGTTAAAGAAAATGGAGGATAAAGCAAAATCAATGCAGACAGTGAAGGATTTCTTACAGGTTCAACCACCTAGATTTAGCAGAAACTGGCCTTCAAAAAATTGGTCTTTTCCAGTGTCAGACAGGCCACAAAGAGGCAGATCTCAGCCCCAAGGCTCCTACAGACCTAAACAATGGGGTGCTTCAGCCCCCAAAGGAGGGAAAGACAAATCACAGCCTTATAGGAAACAGTCCCAATGACTTCCCCCTACAAGTGCCAAGCACTTTCCTTTTGGCGGCTCCCCTAGGGGGAAAGCTAGCACTTTTCTAAAAAAATTGGCACTTAATCACCCAAGACCAATGGGTGCTGAATATTGTTTCTCAGGGTTACAGGTTCCACTTCCACACGCTTCCAAAATAGAAGGGTATGCCAGACCTGCCCCAAAACCAATGGACAGAGGCCCAAAAACAGATTGCTGCTCTTATGGACATGGAAGCTATTCAAAGAGTTCCACAGCAAGAACAGGGACAAGGTTTTTACTCGTAACTTTTCTTAGTACCCAGAAAGGACAAAGCCTGGAGACCAATACTGGACCTGTCAATCCTAAATACTTTCCTCGATGTTCCAAAATTCAAAATGTTAACACTACAGCAACTTCTGCCCATGCTGGGCAAGAAGGCTTGGCTAGTTACTTTGGACCTCAGGGAGGCATACCTGCATGTCCCGATCAGACAGACTTGCAGAAGATCCCTCAGATTCGTAGCAGGCTCAATGCATTACCAATTCTCTGCACTGCCCTTTGGCTTATCTACTGCGCCCAGGGTCTTCACAAAATGCCTGGCAGCAGTAATTGCATTTTGAGACAAAAAGGAATTCAAATATATCCCTACTTGGACGACTGCCTTATTCAAACAGAGAGCAAGGACATTCTTCTACAGCATCTGGCATTTGTAAAAAGATTACCAATTTGCCAAGGGTACACAGTAAACGAAAAGAAATCAAAACTAGTGCCCTCTCAAGAGATAATATTCCTGGGTGCAAGCTTAAATACAGCTACCCAGATGGCTTATCTCACGCCAGACAAAGGCAACTGACTCATTACTTTCAAATGATGGCAACAAAAACCCAGCTCCCTGCAAGAAAAATTCTGCAGGGCCTCTGGGCTTCATGGCATCCGGCTTTCTACTAATTACGTATGCAAATCTGCATATTAGGAAACTACAATTGTATCTGAAAAGTGTTTGGACTCAGCATTGTCACAGCCTGGAGACTATCATAAGTTTAATTCCCTGCCTACAACAGGAGTTTCGATGGTGGTCCCAGGCCTGTCACCACAACAAGGGACAGCCTTTCACCTTACCCACAGCCAGACAATAACAACGGATGCATTGGATTATGCCTGGGGGGCACATATGGCAGGAAAATGTATTCAGGGCACGTGACCCAAGGAACAAATGCATCTTCACATCAACCAAAAAAAGATGCTAGCTGTTCAGAATGCCCTGACAGCTTTCAAGGACCTACTACATCCAGGACCACTATTAATAGACGGACAACACCACAGTTAATGTGGTACATAAGCAAGGGGGCACACATTTCTACCCCCTATGCAGGCAAGCCATGACTTTGTGGAACACAGCACTGACCTATCAAGTACATCTGCAGGCACAATTCCTGCCAGGAACAAAAAATACACTGGCAGACGAACCAAGCAGAAATCTCATGGATCCTCACGAATAGAAACTAAATCCACAGGTGTTCAGCATGATAACAAGGAAATGGGGATGCTCAGACATAGGTCTTTTTGCCTCCCCTCACAATTACCAAATATAGAAATTCTGCTCAAGAACTTAACACACTCAAGCATGGAAAGTGGATGCTCTCTCATTCAGCTGGAAAGGCCTGACAGTCTATGCTTTCCCTCCGATGCCTCTTACCAAGGTGCTACTAAAAGTCAGACAAAGGCTAAAAATTATCCTGATTACCCCAGACTGGTCATGCCAGCACTGGTACCCAATCCTAAAGAACTTCTCAACGCCCAGCTTGGCTTCTACCTCAAATTCCTCACCTTCTGACACAGCAAAACAATCAGATTCTGCACAGTCAACTCAAAACCTTAAATCTGGCAGCATGGCAGGTAATGTAGCCACTCAGACTGCACCTCTCTCTAAAGCTGTTATGGATGTAATTTTAGAAGCCAGGATGCCCAGCACTCGGAAATCTTATGCAGAAAAATGGAAAAGATTCTGTGCTTGGAACCAGGCACAAGGCCTCGATCCACTTGTCCCTAATATACCTCAGATTTTACAATACCTAACTGAGATGCTGGACAAAGGCCTATCTTTCTCCTCAATTAATATCCATGCCTCTGCCATTTTAGCTCATTACAATACGGACCCTCCTATTTTTTCACATCCTCTACTACGACAGTATCTCAGAGGGGAAAAAATATAAGACCCCAAGGAGAGCACCAGTACCAGCTTGGGATCTCAACTTTTTTTTAGAAAAACTCACACTGCCTCCTTTTGAACCAGCCAGCACAGCTGATCTAAAATTCTTATGGAAAACTGCTCTGCTCCTAGCAATTACTTCAGCAAGAAGAGTTTCGGAGTTACAGGCATTAATGGCTGTGGAACCTTTCATCATTTTCCATCAGGACAGGGTTTCTCTTAGGACAAACTCAACATTCATGCCAAAAGTGGTTTCCAATGTGGCCTTGAACCAAACCATTCATTTACCTACTTTCTACCCAAATCCCCAGAATAAAGGGGAGAGATTTCTGCACGCTTTGGATATACACAGCTACGATTCTGCTTGGACAAAACAAAAGCCTTCAGAAAAACTGAACTACTGTTTGTAGCCTATGCTGCAGGATCACAAGGAAAGCCTATTACAAAGCAGACAGATTCAAAATGAATAGGACATTGCATCCGCTTCTGTTATGTACAGCATGGCAAATCAGTGCCTTAGGGCATTAGGCCTCATTCTACCAGAGCAGCAGCCACTTCAGCAACTTTTCTCAGAGGAGTACCAACCAAAGACATCATAGAAGCTGCAACCTGGAGCTCAGTGCACACTTTCACGAAGCACTACCACTTACCTCTCTACTCTAAATCCAGAGCAGGCTTTGCCACTGCAGTGCTGCAGGGCCTGGTAGCCTCTCCCAATCCAATTTAGACCCGGCCACCCAACTTCAGCTTTGGGATTCTACCCAAGTGTAATGACTGCAACAGTGAAACACGAACATAGTACAGTTCTGTACCTACCATAAATGTAGATGTTAGAGTGTATTCAGTGTTGCAGTCTAGGTTACCCACCCACCATCCCCCTTTTCATTGCTGGGACTTTTCTGTACTTTTCAACTCTATACAACCTATGTGGTGTATTTTCTTGTAGATGAAGGAAATGTTTATAGAAATATATGCATGGTTTTTGGCATATTTTTCTTTCCAGCCTTCCTATCTGGGGGCACCTGACATCTGGGGCAAGAAAAACTGAAGAAAATGGCGTTGGTTGCAACTTTTATACCCCTGGCGCACTGACGTCAGGGAAGAGGCGAAAGCAACCGACGCCGGACCAAGACTTTTTAACTCTGACCGACTGCGGGTCACCTGCCAGCAGGCTATCCCAAGTGTAATGACTGCAACAGTGAATACACTTTAACATCTACATTTATGGTAGGTATACAAGTGTACTTTCTTGCTTGTGTGTCAGTTGGTTAAAAACTGACTTTCTTGTTAAGGGAAAGTATACCTTTCTGCTATATTGACCTGCTTTCTCCTTTATCCTCCCTTGCTAGCCAGGCTCAACGTAAAGCTCTTCCTTAAAGGGATCTTAGTCATGAGACTGCCAAGGAAACCTATCCGTCCACCCTGAGATCTTAACTACATCCTGGAAAAACTTACCCAGCACACTTTTGAACTGGCAGGGACTTCTTCCCTACAGATGTGTACATGAAAAAACTGTCTTTCTGGTGGCTATCACTTCAGTCAGAAGGGTGTCAGAGTTGCAGGCCTTGATGGCCTGCCCCCCCCTACATCACCTTCCACAAAGAGAGTCACCCTGCAAATTAATCCCTCCTTTATGCCCAAGGTGGTCAAGTGACCTGTCTTTAAACCAATCTATCCATTTACCCACTTTTTTTCCCTCTCCCACTAATGAAGGGGAGAGGATACTGCACTCCTTGGACGTGCACAGGCAACTAAGATTCTACATGGACAAAATCTTTAAGAAATCAAAGCAACTTTCTCTTTCCACCCCCGAGCCCTTGGGGGCAAGGCAGCCTCCAAACAAACCATTGCATACTGGATCAGGAAAAGCATTTGTCTCTGCTACTCCCACCATTGAAAAAAAACAGTGGAAGTAAAGGCCCATTCCACTAGGGCAGTGGCTGCCACCAAGGCTTTCATAAAAGGTCTGGACACTGCATCCATTATGGAAGCAGCCACATGGTCCACTAGCCACACTTTCACCACACATTACAAACTTGACCAAGTCTCCAGAGCACGGGCAGGATTCACCAGGGCAATTTTACAGGGCTTTGTAGAGTCCTCTTCAGCATCTGCCACCCTGTCATCCGTTTAAGCTGTGGTACTCTCCCACAACTAGAATACTGCAACATAGGAATAGGACATAAAATATTTGTAAAATCTTATCATAACCATAGATGTCCTCTTCCATGTTGCAGTATTCCTACCCACCATTACCCCAAATTCATTCTCCTTTATACCCAGCTAATACCTGGACCTGTCTATGCTACTGAAGGACACCAAGGTCACACACCTGTCCCGACTGGCATGCCTCCTGCTGGGCCGCCTCCACTACCTGCTGGCCTTCAAGATGTTCGTGTTTCACTGTTGCAGTCTTCACATTTGGGTTATCTGCTTGCAGTAGCCCACAGTTGGCCTGATTATCAAATTCTTGGGTCCTGTGTTGGTTGCTCTCTCTTCCATGATGTCACGGGTATAAAGCATGCAGCCGATGCCATTACATCACTCTTTCTTGCAGTGAGGTGCCAGAAGCAGAAGCAGTTCGCAAGTGCCGGTTGGCTGACTCCTGAAATATTCCTTTTCGAGTTTCAGAACCGAAGTCTTCAACTAAAGCCAAGTACCCTGATGGGGAAACTTTTTTTTCTTTCTCTAAACTGATGTCATTAAAAGTAAATAATTGTATTTCTTGTGGAAAGCAAATACCTCACAAAGATTTGCATTCATACTGTATTCCTTGCCTAGGCCCTGACCACGACATACCTTGCTGTCAGTTTTGTGCCTTATTTAATCAGCGAACTATTTGTCGTTGGTATATTTACGCTTCTAAATATTTTGGTACTCTGTTCAATTATCCAGATACGTCTTTGGTAAGCTATCCAACTACAGACATTCTGAAAAAAAACACAAAGATAGAGACAGGCCGCCTAGGTCCAAAGCTGACGATGAAGCTTCTAAGCCAGTCGCCAGTTCACCGGTACTCAGTGAGGTGCTTTTGCAACCCTTGATACCTGCTACTTTAGATTCACAGGCCTCTCCTGAGACCCATTCGGAGTCCGGTATGCCGTGAGATGCTTCAACTGTGGAACCTGCGGATGTCTCTACCTTGGATGGGTCTGGAGCCGCTGTGCAGGCACTGGCTTCTGAGGGGTGTATTCAGGCCTACTGACTTGCATATTAAACCGATGCCATCTTCTTCAAGTCCTAAAACTCGAACCATGCCTAGATAGGCACCCAGACCGCATGGTCAGGCCTCTATGCCTAAAAAGCAAATGATGAGAATGGCTGAAGCCCTTATTACTTTAATCAGTGGAAGCCAGCTTTCCTCCTCCGAGACTTAGAACTGAATTTGCTTATACTTCTGACCAGGATTCTGAAATTTCTGTTTCATCTGATGACCAGGATTTACCCTTGTCTACCTATGAGGATTCTGACTGTTTCCCTCTGCTTTCCCCGCAGAGGATTTTTCTTTTGGTGCAGCCCTGCATACTCTTAGGGAGAACTTTCGCTGGGAAAGCCAGGATTACTCTGATTCTAAAAAGAGGCCTAGGGATTTCTTACTCCTGCCCCAACACAGGCCTTTAGCTATCCCTTCTGTACTAGACATTGTTGTTGCCTTTTCGGAATCTAACTTGGCCCCTGGATCTCTACCTCCGGCTCCCAGAAAACCTGATAGATATTACAGGGTCCCTGACACTCAAGTTCCTTTTCAAAAATTTTACTGTGGATCCTGAGACCCTTTCACAGGGACCCAAGGGCATTAAGGCTACTACTGCCAAAAATCCTACCCCCTCTGATGGAGAATCCAGGGCGCTGGATAGATGGGGTGAGAAGGTATACAGATGTTCATCGTGCATACAGCTGCAGTAATCACAGATGGGTTTTCTGCCGTCAGGCGGGTCCTCGGTCGGCCAAATTCCAAAGTCTAGGTCCGGCGTCGGTTGTTGCTTTCTTTCCTGACGTCAGTGCGACAGGGGTATATAAGACACAGCCGACGCCATTTTCCCCAGTCCTTTTTGCCGCGCGGTGCCCGAAGCAGAAGCAGTTCGCAAGTGCCGGTCGGCCAGCTCCTGAAATTACGAAAATTTGGAAAGCCGAAGTCTTTAAAGCTAAGTACCCCGTTGGGGAAACTTTTCTTGCCTCAGACTGATGTCAGACAAAGTTAACAATTGTATTTCTTGTGGGAAGCAAATACCGCATAAGGATTTCCATTCCCTCTGCATACCTTGTTTAGGCCCAGACCATGACGTCTCAGGCTGTCGCTTTTGCGCTACTTTCAATAAACGCACTATTAAGCGTCGGGCGGTGTTCGCCCATCACTTTTTTGGTAAAGCCTTTGATTATAAAATGTCGTCGGAGACTCCGACTACCGTTTTGTCCAAAAAATGCAAGGACAAAGACCGACACGACGCCAAAACCGGCTACACGTGGTCCGGTTCTCAGCGAGGTGCCTACGCAGCCCCTGACTACCGACTACACTTCTTTGGCGGTGTCTTCTGTAACCGAGACCGCAGGTGCCTCGGCCCATACCCAGACTACAACCACCGAAGCCACTGTGAGTGTTGAGCCTCCTAATGTGGACAGGTCCACTTCCACCCATGGTGTCTTTAGACCCTCATCTTCCTTTTCCATAAAGGCCTTTAAGTCCAAATCAGCCATGCATCCCAAGAGGCCTGTTGCACAGGGCCCATCTCCAGGCCCCATGCCTAAAAAGCAGATGCTAAAAATGGCTGAGGATTTAATTACTCTTATCAGGGGTTCCCAACCCCCTCCAGACAAGAGACCCAGAGTGGAGGAAGAGTCTCCCTCTTCTGACCAGGGCTCCATTTTTTCAGAACATTCTGATGAAGAGGAACACTCATACTCCCCTTTTGAAGATTCTGATGCAGAGCAGTCCATTCCTTCTGTATCTCCCCCAGAGGATTTTTCCTTTGGGGAAACCTTGCACACCTTGAGGGAACACTTCCATTGGGAAGGCCCAGACTTTTTTGATTCCAAGAAAAGACTTAGGGAATTTCTTTTGTTACCTCAGCACAGACCTCTGGCGATATCTCCCGTCTTGGACATACTTGATGTTTACTCGGAGGCTTGCCTTAATCCGGATTCCCTGCCTCCTGCCCCAGTCAAGCCTGATTGGTGAGAGTTAGGAACTCTGTAGTACCTATTTCTTTACAAAAGCCATAATGCTGACCCTGAAACCATTTCTCAAGGCCCCAAGGGAATGAAGGCCTCTACTGCTAAGAATCCACTACCTTCCGAAAGAGAGTCTAGATCCTTAGAAAGGTGGGGAAAAGGTATATACCTCGGCCACCCTAGCCATGAGGGCCTTAAATTGTCAGTTCCATATGCTTAAATATCAGCAGTTTCTGTTATCATAATTAAGAAATAAGATGTCACAACCTGAACAACCAGATTTGATGGAGTTGCAGGATATGATGCATAGTGCAGAACAAGTGGGTAAACACACCTTACAATGTGGCTATGATGCCCTAGAGGCCTCAAGTAGAGCTGCTGTTACAGGATCAGTTATTCGTAGACATGCCGGGCTTAGGGAACAAACCTTGCCTGATCATGTTAAAGCTAAACTACTAGATGCCCCTTTACAAAAGGATGTACTATTTGGTACTAATGCTGAGGAGATGCTACGGAAAATGGAAGAAAAAGCTAAATCTATGCAAACTGTCAAAGCTTTTCTACAGGTTCAGCCACCACGTTTTAGCAGAAATTTGGGCCCTTTC